>NW_026536065.1:0-76001 GCF_028551555.1 Melozone crissalis | reverse complement strand
TTATTACTTTTTGGGTTCTTTGTTGACCTTTCCCTCCTCGTTTTTTGGTTGCTGCCTTGATTTTCTCTTCTCGTTTTTGGGTTTCTCCCCTGACCTTTTTTCTTCCATTTTTGGGGCGCTCCTTTGACTTTTCCCTCTTCATTTTTGGCCTTCTCTCCTGGTTTTTTCCTCCCATTTTTGGGGTTCTCCCTTGACTTCTTCTCCCTCTCATTTTTGGGGTGTTCCCTCCCCTGACCTTTTTTCTTCCATTTTTGGGATGCTCCCCTTTCCTTCCCCTCAATTTTTGGGGTGCTCCCCGAACTTTCCTCCTCCCATTTTTGGAGTTTTCTTTTTTATTTTTTTTTTTCTCCCGTTTTTGGGGTGCTTCCCTTTCCTTCCCCTCCTCGTTTTTGCCGTGTTCTCCTGACTTTTTCCTCCTCGTTTCTTGCTTGCTCCCCTGACTTATCCTCCCCTATTTTGGGGTCCCCCTGACCCCGTTGTGTTTTTGGGTCCCCCCTTACCGTGTCCCGTTTTTGGGGTCCCCCCTGACCCCGTCGTGTTTTTGGGGTCCCCCCTGAGCGTGTCCCATTTGCAGGGTGCTGGTGGGGGGCACGCGCCTTCAGGACCCCCAGCTGGTGCCCGCGGTGCCCGGGGGGCTGCGGCTGCTGCTGGGGCCGTTCCTGCAGCCCCTGGTGCCCCAACCCGACCTGGAGTCGCCCGAGGGAGCCCTGAGGAACCTCCTGAGCTTCCTGAGCCTCAACTCCTCCGTCGGGGGGCTGGGCTGGAGCGTGAGTCAGGGACCCCAACAACCCCAACCCCCCCCCAAAAATCCCCTGGGAACCCCCCAAAAATCCCCCAACTCCTCCATCGGGGGGCTGGGCTGGAGCGTGAGTCAGGCACCCCAAAAACCCCAAACCCCCCCCAAAAATCCCCCAACTCCTCCATCGGGGGGCTGGGCTGGAGCGTGAGTCAGGGACCCCAACAACCCCCAAACCCCCCCCAAAAATCCCCTCAGAAACACCAAAATCCCCTCAGGAACCCCAAAAAAATCCTCTCAGGAACCCCAAAATCCCCTGGGAACCCCAAAACCCCCTCAGGAACCCCAAATTTCTCCTACACGGGGCTGGGCTGGAGCGTGAGTGAGGGACCCCAAAAACCCCCTGAGACCCCCAAAAATCCCCTCAGGACCCCAAAAATCCCCTCAGGAACCCCAAAATCCCCTTCAGAGTCCCTGCTGAGCTTCCTGAGCCTCAACTCCTCCTACACAGGGCTGGGTTGGAGTGTGAGTCAGGAACCCCAAAAATCCCCTCAGGAACCCCAAAATCCCCCCAGGAACCCCAAAAATCCCTTCAGAATCACCAAAAATCCCTTCAGAAACCCCAAAACCTCCCTAGGTCCCCTCAAAATGTCCTCAGGAGCCCTAAATTTCCCCATCCCCTGAAAATCACAAATGGGACCCCAAAACCCCCCTGGGACCCCCAAATTCTTCCTGTCCCTGCTGCCCCCTCTCATTTTTTGGGTACCCCTCCCATTTTTTGGGGTCCCCCCATATTTTGGGGTGCCCCCATACATTGGGGTGTCTGTCCCACAGGTGGGGTCCCCCTGGCGCTCGTGGGCCCCCCCCGAGCTGAGGCTGCCGCAGCTGCTGCTGCTCTGGGGGCTCCCCGGGACCCCCGTGCTGAGCTACGGCGACGAGCTGGGGCTGGGCCGGCCCCCCAAAAACCAACAGGTACCCACAGGGGGGAAAAGGGGGGTCCAGGGGGGGTTTGGGGGGCTGCAGGTGAAATTTAGGGAGGCTGGGACACATTGGGAGAGAATTGGGGGGGGGGGGTTGAGGGAAGATTTGGGGGGCTGCAGGTGAGGTTTGGGGGGTTTCAGGGGGGATTTGTGGGATTTTTAGGGGGTGCAGGGTAGGGGGTTGAGATGGTGCCCTGGCCCAAATTTTGCCTGGCTTTTGCCCCGTTTTCCCCGGTTTTTGCCCCAACTTCACCACTTTTTGCCCCAATTTCACTGGGTTATTGCACCAATTTTTCTCTTTCTTGCCTCATTTTGCCCTTTTTTGCCTTTTTTCCCAGGAGCTGCCGCCGATGCCGTGGGAATTGATCGATGAACCGAAAAAAGGCGGGAACGGCTCCGAGGTGGGTGGGGCTTGGAGCTGTGATTGACAGCGGTTGTGGGTGGTGCTTGTTGGGGGCGTGGTTTGTTTAAGGGGTGTGGCTTAGATTTGCCCCTCCTTTTGTGGGCGGGTCTTTACTGTCCATTTATGGCTTTTTTAAGGGGGCGGGGTTTGTTGGTCACACGAACAAGTGGGCGGAGTTTTAGGGTGGGTCCCACAAAGCTGTAGCACCCGTGCAGGTCCTTAAAAGGGCAATGCAACCTTAAAAGGGCAACACATCCTTAAAAGGGGAATAGCCTCTTAAAAGGGCAGCAAACATTTCAAAGGGCAGTGCATTTTTAAAAGGGTAATAATACCTTAAAAGGACAATGCAATCTTAAAAGGGCAACACGTCCTTAAAAGAATAACGTGCTCTTAAAAAGGAAACACACATTGGAAAGGGCAATGAATTTTTAAAACCGCAATGTGTCTTTAAAAACGCAATGCAACTTTAAAAGGATAGTGCGCCCTTAAAAGGACAATACATTTTTAAATATGTAATGTGTCTTTAAAAGGCAACATAGGGCAATGTGTTTTTAAAAGCATAGTATGTCCTTAAAAGGGCAACACAGTCTTAAAAGGGCAATGTGTTTTTAAAAGCATCATGTGTCCTTAAAAGGGCAACAACCTTAAAAGGGCTACACTCCTAAAAGGGCAACACACCCTTAAAAGGGCAACGCCACCCGCTGCCTCCTTAAAGGGCCAGCACCCTCCTTTCTCGGGCTGCATTCAGGGGTGTCCCACCCCCCTGAGCGCAGCCCCCCCTCTTTGCAGCCCCCCGAGCTGGAGCTGTGCACGGCGCTGGCCTCGCTGCGGGCCCACGAGCGCTCGCTGCTGCTGGGGGAGGCGCTGCCGGTGCGGGCGGGCGCGGCCGTGGCGCTGCTGCGGCGCTGGGACCAGAGCGAGCGCTTCCTGCTGCTGCTCAACCCCCACGGGACCCCCCTGAGACCCTTCTCGGTGCCGAGGGACCCCGGGGACCCCCGGGACCCCCCCCTGCCCGAGTGGGCCGCGCTGTGCTTCAGCACCGGCCCCAAGGAGCCGGGGGAGCCGCAGGTGCGGCTGCAGGAGCTGCGGGTGGGGCCCCACCAGGGGCTGCTGCTCAGCTTCCCCTACAGCCCCCAGTGAGGCGGGCGCCCCAAAACTGCCCTGACCCCACCACAGCACCCTAAACCCACCCCCAGCACCCCAAAACTGCCTTGACCCCACCACAGCACCCCAAACCCATCTCTGAGACCCCAAAACTGCCCTGACCCCCCCAAACCTGCCCCTGGCGCCCCAAACTGCCTTGACCCCCGCCCACAGCACCCCAAAGGTGCCTTGACCCCCCCAAAACCTTCACCCTGACCCCCCCCGGCCTTGCACCCCCCTCATTTGGGGGTGGGGGGGTCCCACACTCATCTCCCCCCTCTCATTTTTTGGGTCTCATCCTGCTCCCCCCCTTCACCCCAAAATCTTTTTTGGGGTTTTTTCTCTGTCCCAAACTCACTTTTGGGGTTTTTCTGTTTATTCTGGGGGTTTTGGGGTCGCCCCTCCCCAAATTCTGAATAAATGATTTGCATTTGTGACCTTGGTTTGGTTCTGGTTTTTGGGGCGGTCGAGGGTCTCTCTCCCCAGGATTTGGGGGTTTCAGAGACCCCCAAAATAGGGGGGGGAGGATTTGGGGGTCCCAGGGGAGCCCACAGAACCCCAAAATGAGGGGGGGGTTGGATTTGGGGGGGTCACTGAGGGTCCTGAGGGGGTAACAAGACCCCAAAACCGGGGAAAATCCACCCAAAATTGGGGCTGGGGTCCCTCAGTGGGGCCTCAGGGGGCACCCTGAGAAATGGGGACCCCCAAAATAAAGGGGGGGGGGGGTCACCATGGGGGAGGGGCTGGGGAGGGTTTGGGGAGGGGGTCTCAAATTCTCTGAGGAGCTCTGGAGGATTTGGGGGGTCCATGAAGGGTTTGGGGAAGGGTCTCAGGGGTCCTTGAAGGTTTTGGGAGGGGTCTCAAATCCTGTGAGGAGCTCTGGAGGGTTTGGGGGGGCCCTGAAGAATTTGGGGAGGGGTCTCAGGGCTGGTTTGGAGCTCCTGGGGTGGGGGGGCTGGGATTAATTTTTTGTCCCTGTCCCTTTAAGCGGACCCCACCCCATAAGGCTCTGCCGCTTTCTGCATAAACCATGCCCCCTTGTTGTGGAAACTGCTCCTTGATAGACAAAATCAATTTCAAGAAGTTAAATTTTTAAAAATTTATATATTTTATATTTATTTTAATTTAATTTATGGACTTCTCAGAACTGCATGGCCGCCTCCAGCGTCTCCGAGAGCTTCGTGGCGATTTTCTCTGTGGGATTTTCATCAAATTTTTGATGAAAAATTTTGAAAATTTTAAAAAGAAGAGGGATCAGAGAGGTTGGGATCAGTAAAATGGGAGTTTTTTTTTTCACTCACGAGCTCTTTTTGCAGTTTTTTCCTCCTTTTCCCAGCTGCCTGCAGCCCCTGGCCCTGGAGCAGAGGGGGAGCGCAGCCACCTCCTCCAGGCTGGGGGCTCGGGGCACCGGGACCCCCCCGGAGCCCCCCGACTTCACCCGGGGCTGCAGCTCCACCGTCATCGTGCCGAGCTGGGGAGGGGACAGATATGAACCCCAAAAACCCCCCCAAACTGCCCAAAAAAAACCCCAAAACCCCTCCCCAAAAAACCCCCCCAAAACCCCAAAATTACCCCTAAAAACCTTCCAAACCCTCCCAAAAATCCCCCCAAAACACCCCCTACAAAAAACCCCAACCCCCCCCCCAAAGAAAACCCAAAAATATCCCCTAAAAAACCCCAAAACTCCCCAGACCCCCCAAAAAAAAACTCCAAGCCCCCCAAAAAAACCCCAAAAACCCCCTCAAAAACACCCCAAACCCCTCCAAAAACCCAAAACCCCCTCCCAAAAAAACCCCATTTCTCCCCCAAAAAACCCTAAAATCCCCCCAAAAAACCCCAATCCCCCCCCAAAAAAACCCCAAAACTCCCCGAAACCCCCCCCAAAAAAAACCCCAAAAAACCACAAAACCCCCAAAACCCTCCAAAAAAACCCCAAAAAAGACCAACCCCTCCAAAACACCCCCAAAAGAAACCTGAAAACCTCCCAACCCTCCCCCAAAAAATCACCAAACCCCCCCCAAAAACACCCCAAACCCCCACCAAAAGCCCCCAAAACCACCCCAAAGCCCCGTCCTCCAACCCTCCCCCAAAAAACCCAACCCCCCCAAAAAAAAAGCCAAAACCCCCTTTCAAAAAAGCCAAAAACCCCAAAACCACCCAACTTCCCCTCAAAAAGACCTCAAACCCCCCAAAAAAACCCAAAACCACCAAAAACCCCAAAACCCCCCCAGACTCAGCAAATCCCACCTCCAGCTCGCCGCTGTTGTCCTCCATGGCTTCACCCTCCTCTTCCTCCATCTGTGTCACCGTCACTGGGATGGCTGTGGGGGAGATCCAGGTGAATTTTGGGGGATCCAGGTGAATTTTGGGGGAATCCAGGTGAGTTTTAGGTGGTCCAAGTGAGTTTGGGGGTTCCCAGGGAATTTTGGTGGATCCAGATGAGTTCTGGGGGGGATCCAGGTGAGTTTTGGGGAATCCAGGTGAGTATTGGTGGGCTCCAGATGAGTTTTAGGGGATCCAGGTGAATTTTGGGGGTTCCAGGTGAGTTTTAGCGGTTCCAGGTGAGTTTTGGGGGGAATCCAGCTGAGTTTTGGGGGTTCCAGTTGAGTTTTGGGGGGGGATCCAGGTGAGTTTGGGGGGGTTGCCAGTGAATTTTGGTGGGTTCCAGATGAGTTTTAGGGGATCCAGGTGAATTCTGGTGGATGCAGGTGAGTTTTGGGGGTTCCAGGTGAGTTTTGGTGGGCTCCAGATGAGTTTTAGGGGATCCAGGTGAATTTTGAGGGTTGCAGCTGAATTTTGGGAGGTTCCAGATGAGTTTTAGGGGTTCCGGCTGAATTCTGGGGGTTCCAGCTGAATTTTGGGGGGTCCCCGAGGGGGAAGGGAGGGGTTCAGGTGTCCCTCACCTGCCAGGGCCTCGGCATCTCCCCGTTCCAGCGCCTCCAGGTCCAGCGCCGGCCCCAGCGTGGGCAGGATTTGGGCCTCGAGCTGCACCCCCTGGGATTTGGGGGGGTGGGTGTAGTAGGTGATCTTGCCACTGTGGGGAAAAAAGGGGGGTCAGGGGGTGGGGGACCCCTCATGTGCCCAAAATCGGGGTTGAGGGTGTGGGGGGAATCACAGGTGTCCCCAAAAATAGAGTTCAGGGTATGGGGGGGGGACCTGTCCTGTCCCCAAAAAAGGGGTCAGGGTGTGGAAACCCCTCCAAGCCCCCCAAAAATGGGGCCAGGGTGTGGGAAGACCCTCCCAACCCCTCAAAAAAGGGGTCAGGATAAAGAAACCCTCCTCAAACCCATGGAAAGGAGGTCAGGGTGTGGAAGACCCCTCCAAACCCCCCAGAAATGAGGTCAGAGTGTATGGGGACCCTCCCAAACCCCCAAAAAAGGGACCAGGGTGTGGAAATCCCTCCCCAAACCCTTAGAAATGGAGTCAGCGTGTGGGAAAGACGCCTCTACCCACCCAAAAAAGGGGGTCAAGTAAAGAAACCCCTCCTAAGCCCCAGAAACAGGCTCAGTGTGTGGAGAACCCTCCCAACCCCCTAGAAATGGGTTGAGAATGTGGGGAGACCCCTCCCAAGCGCCTCAAAAAAGGGGTCAAGGTGTGGAAACCCCTCCCCAACCCCCCAAAAATGGGTTAGGGTGAATAGAACCCTCCTCAAACCCCTAGAAAAGGGCTCAGGGTGTGGAAAATCCTCCCCAACCCCCTAGAAATGGGGGGCAGGGTGTATAGGGACCCTCCCAAACCCTCAGAAATGGGGTGAGGGTGTGGAAATGCCTCCCAACCTCCCAAAAAAGGGGGTCAGGGTAAAGAAACCCCTCCCAGCCCCCCAGAATAGGGTGAGGGTGTGGGAAGACCCCCCCCAAACCCCCCATAAAGGCACGCAGGGTGTGGGGACCCCCCCCCCAAAGCCTCCCCGTCCCCCCCAGACCTGGTCCAGTCGCGCAGCAGGGCCGTGGCGGCAGCGTTGGCGTCCGGGAGCCCCCCCCGGGCGGAGCCGGCCCTGCCGCCGTGCCAGGTGTGCCAGGAACTGCAGGGGGTCAGGGCAGGGGGGCACCCCATAGAGCTGGCTCAGCTGGGGGGGGGGAAAGAGGGGTTTGGGGGGGGTGGCACAGCGGGAACTGGCACCCTGTGCCACCCCCGGGGGACAAAATGGGCTGGAAATGGTCAAAGTGGGGTGGAAATGGCCAAAATGGGGCAAGGTCCCCCTGAAAAAACCTCCCCTCCCTCTGGTTAGGGGCACAGGGTGGACACCCCAATGTTGAGACCCCCGATTTTGGGGGTCACTGAATCCCCTAAAGAGCTGAGATGGACAAATGAGGTCCCCCCTAAATTGGGAACATTGCCTTGTGACTGAGCCAGGTGGGCCAGGACAAAAACTGGGACAAATTGGGACAAAACCTCAAGAAAGTGGGACAAAACCCCATGAAATTGGAGCTGGCTCAGCTTGGGGGGGGGCACACAGAGGGGTTTGGGGGGTGGGCACAGCGGGGACTGGCACCCTGTGCCACCCTCGGTGGCCAAAATGGGCTGAAAATGGCCAAAAAGGGGTGAAAATGCCCAAGACGGGGCAGAGTCCCCCCTCACTCCTCCCTAATGTTGAGCCCCCCCCCCCTTAATCCCGATTTTGGGGGTCACCGAATCCCCCAAAGGGCTGAGCTGGAAAATGGGGTCTCCCCCCCCCCCCCCCCACCCCCCAGGGGGGTCCCCATTACCTGCTGGGGGGGGGCAGCGCTGCAGGATGGCGCAGGCCGGGCCCAGGGGGTCCCGCAGGCGCTGGGGGGCCAGGGCCCCCCTCAGGGGGGGCGGCGGCCGGGGGGTCCCCCGAGTCCAGCACCACCCCCGGGCAGTCCAGGAGCCGGATGTGCCCGTCCAGCTGCACGGCCTGCAGGCACCTGGGGGCGGGGGCACACAGCTGGGCGGGGGCTGTGCCACACCCACCACACCTGGGCGCGGTCTGTGCCACACTCAACACACCTGGGTGGGGTCTGTGCCACACCTGGGCGCGGTCTGTGCCACATCCACACCTGGGCATGATCCCTATGCCACACCCACCACACCTGGGTGGGGTCTGTGCCACATGCACAACTGTGCCACACCCACTGCAGACCTAGGTGGGGTCTGTGCCACGCCCACACCTGGGCATAATCCCTATGCCACACCCACACCCAGGCCGGGTCACCCCAGGCTCCACCCACAGCCCCCCCCACCCTACACAGGTGACCCCAGCCCAGGTGGGCTCACCTGGTGACCCCGGGCGTGGCCCCCACCCGCAGGCGCGGCTGCGCTTGAGGCTGTTGATGAGGCTGCTCTTGCCCACGTTGGGGTACCCTGGGGAGGGGGTTACAGTCGGGGGGGGCCCCAAAACCCGGCCCTCAACCCCCCCCACATTCCCCCAAAGCCCCCAGCCCACTCACCTTCCCCCCTCCCATTTCACAGCCCCCCCCATGTCCCCCCAAACCCCTCACTCATTCCACAGCCCCCCATAACCCCCTGTCACAGCCCAGGCCCCTTTTCACAGCCCCCCCAATCAAACCCCAGCCCCCCAAACCCCCCTCACACCCCAGTCCCCCCATTCACAGCCCCCTAATCAAACCCCAGCCCCCCAATCATACCCCAGCCCCCCTTTCAGAACCCCCATGTCCCCCAAACCCCCCACTCAACCCACAGCCCCCCAAAACCCCCCACTCACACCCCAATCCCCCCACCTTCCACAGCCCCCCCTTACCCCCCACCATCCCTCCTCATCCCCCATCCCCTCCAACCCCTCTCCCCCCATGTGCCCCCCCACCCCACGGAGCCCCCAAACCCCCCCCCCCTCCCCAGCCCCTCACTGACCCACGACCCCCACGGTGATGAGCCCCTGCCCTCCCCGCAGCGCCCGTAGTTCCTCAGGATGTGCAGGAGGTTCTCGGCCCCCACGCAGGCGCCCCCAGCCAGAACATCCTTGGGGGCTGAGTCTGCTGGCATGCGGCTCTGCTTCTGTGGGGCACAGGTTGGGGGGCTCATGGGGGTCCCCCCCTGCCCTGAGCCCCCCACGTTCCCCAGCACCCACCAGGTTCTGGTGTTCTGACCCAGCACCTACCAGGTTCTGGGGGTGTTCTCACCCCATCACCCACCAGGTTCTGACTCAGTACCCACCAGGTTCTGGTGTTGTTCTGACCCCACCAGGTTCTGGTGTTCTGACCCATCACCCACCAGTTTCTGGTGTTGTTCTCACCCCAGCACCCACCAGGTTCAGGTGTTCTGACCCCACCAGGTTCTGGTGTTGTTCTGAACCCATCACCCACCAGGTTCTGACCCCGCCACCCACCAGGTTGTGGCTCTGCTGCTGCGTGCACGCCTTGAAGGCCACGGTGGGGAATTCGTTCCTCAGGTGCTTCAGCCACGCGGCCACCACGTCCTGTGGCACCAGGTCTGCGTGGGGGGACACACAGGGGTGTGTGACACACAGGGGGACCCCCAAAATCCACACTAGGACCCCACCCCAGATCCACATCATCCCTCACCGATCTTGTTGAGGACGAGCACGAGGCGCTGCTGGGGCCGCAGGGCGCCCTCGAGGCGGGGGCTGCGGCAGCCCTGGGGGTCGCGGGCGTCCAGCACCTCCAGCACCACGTCAGAGGCCGTCAGCACCTGCCAAAATCGGGGTTCAGATGGGGAAAGACTCCCCAGAAATCCCCCACAGCACCCCATCCCCACAGCACTGACCTTGCGCAGCTCCCGCCCGAAGTGGCGCAGCGACGCCCTCGTCCTGGGGGGGCTGGGGGGGCTCCTCATCCTCCTCTTCCTTCTCCTGGGGGCATCTGGGTTAGGGGGAGCCCCCAGGATGGGGGCATGCCCGGGGAGCCTCCTGAATTATGGGGGGAGCCCCCCACTTTTGGGAAACTTCAATCCTTGGGAAGCCCCCCAATCTTCAGGGAACGCCCCCATCTTTGGGGAGCCCCCTACTCTTTAGGGAGCCCCCCGATTTTCAAGGAACCCCCTCCCTTGGGAACCCCCCACTCTTTAGGAAGCCCCTCCACTCCATGTTTATGGAGTTCCCCCTGTTTAGGGAGCCCCCCTAATCTTTAGGGAACCCCTTTCCTTGGGAAGCCCCCCACTCTTTATGGAGCCCCCCCGGGTGTCCCCAACCCCACCTGGCTCTGGAAGCGCTGCTGTCGCTGCAGAGCATCCGCCAGGTGCACGGCCAGGTGTGAGCGCTGCTGCCCCTTCAGCGGCTGTGGGACCCCAAACCCCCCCCGGAATTAATTACCAAACCTGCCCCGAGTTAGACCCCAAGCCCCCCGGGATCAGACCCCAAATCCCCCCTGGGTCAGACACAAATCCTCCCCAAGATCAGACCCCAAATCCCCACTGGGTTCAGACCCCAAACCCACCCCCAGATCAGACCCCAAACCCCATCGGGTCAGACCCCAAACTCCCCCCAGATCAAACCCCAAGTTTCCCTGGGGTCACACTTGGTGGGCCGACCTCATATAGCCCCCCCCGAGTTTGTACTTGAGGGTGGTCCCCAAAATGCCCCACCGGGTTCATCCCAAAATCCTCCTGCGCTCAGATTTGGCAGGGACACCCCAAAACACCGCAGGGGAACCTCAGAATCTGAGGGACAACCCCAAACTCCCCCCCTCAGAACGCCCCCCGGGTCCTTCACCCGTCTCTGCCGGGTCTTGCTCTGCTGCTCCGCGAAGGCGGCGAAGCGCCCGAGCTGCGGCACCCCCGGGTCCTTCTTGATCCCGCCACGGGCTCGCAGGGCCTGGGGACAACGCGGGGGTGACACGGGGACACCCCGAGGTGGGGGGGGGTCACAAACGGGGGGTGTCACAAGGGCTGCATCCCAAACCCGCCCGGCTCGGGCTCACCTGGACGCGCTTCTTGCGGGACTTCTCCACCTGTCGCCCTGCAGGGAGGGGCGGGGTGAGTGCGGGGAGGGTCCCCAGAGCCCCCCCGAGCCCTCCCGGTGCCTCCCCGAACTCACGGGACCGGGTCATGGCTGCGGCTCCCACGCCGGCGGGGATCTGTGGCGTTGCGACGTGACGTCACTTCCGGCGCAGCAAAAAGCGTCACCCCAGCGACACACCCAACATGGCGGCCAAAAACCATACTCAAGATGGCGCCCTCCGTGCCAATACCACACCCAAGATGGCGACCGCCATTTGGTAACATCCACAATCCCTGGGCCACACCCAAGTTGGCGTCCCCGCCCTTTCTCTCGGTGTCGCCAACGCACCATGCTCGACATGGCGGCGACAGCGACACGGGCACACTCAAGATGGCGGGCAGCAGCAAACCGGCTTTTATGCCACATCCAACATGGCGGCCCCGCGCGAGTATCGGCCAGCCACACCCAAGATGGCGACCGGAGTCCACCCCACCCAAGATGGCGGCCAAACCCACCCTTTTCCCTGCCACACCCAAGATGGCGGCAAAGCCCAGCCCTCCCCCCAAGAACGACCGGGACTGCCCTTACCAAGAGTGCACTTTTTTATTCCTTTTTTTTTTTTTTAAACTTTTTTCTCTCAGTTTTGGGGTGGGGGGAGGGGGATGAACTTATTTATAATTTCAGGGGGGCTCCCCCCTTTCACCACCCTGCCCCCGCCCCCCCAAGCCCCCACACAGGGGTGGGGGGGGGGAGGAAGAGGGAACCCCCAACCCTCCAAAAGAGCAAAAACTTTCCCCCCCAAACCGGGACCGGAGAAAAAAAAAAAAAAAAAAACAACAACAAAATAATAAACCCCAAAAAGAAAAAAAAAAACCAAAACAAACCAAAAAAAGCCAATGGAACCAAAAAATATATATATATTTATAGAGCCCCTGCGGGGGGGCCGGCGCGGCCCCCCTAGGCCAGGCCGAAGCCCTCGGAGCACTCCTGGATGGCCAGCAGCAGCATGTGCCGCAGCTTCTCGTAGCTCTCGTAGGCCGGCAGGTCCAGCTGGTTGAAGCTGGGGACACACCCATGTCATTGTCACCTCCCTGAGTGCCATCCCACCCACATCCTGCCATCCCCATGTTCCTGTCCCCCTGCTCCGAGCTGGTGTCACTGTCCCACCCCCAAATCCTGCCCCTCACGCGTGTCCCTGTGTCCTCACCTGACCCCAGTGCCACCTCACCTGTGTGTCCCCTGTCCCTCCCATCTTTGTGTCCTCCTGGTGTCCCCTGCCACCCTTTCATGTCCCCCTGTCTCAGGTGTGGGCAGAGGGCGGTGGTGGCTGTGTGTCCCCTGACGTCCCCTCAGCAGGTGTGTGCCAGGGGAAGGTGCTCAGTGTCCCCCCTGTCCCCGCAATGTCCCATGACCAGGTGTGAAGTCAAGGGCAGCGCTCAGGGGTCCCTGTGTCTCACTTGTGTCCCTGTGTCCCCCTCATGTCCCCCGTGTCCCTCACCAGGTGTCAGCCAAGGGCAGTGCTCAGTGTCCCCTCCAGTGTCCCCATGTCCCCGCCATGTTCCTCCCGTTCCTCACCAGGTGTGTGCCAAGGGCAGCCGGTCGGTGTCCCCGTGTCCCGCCTGTGTCCCCATGTCCTGCCTGTGTCCCCATGTCCCCCCCAGTGTCCCCATAACAGGTGTGTGCCGAGGGCAGTGCTCAGTGTCTCCATGTCCCCCTCATGTCCCCTCCCACACCCCACCATGTGTCCCCATGTCCCCCCCCAGTGTCCTCATGTCCCCCTAATGTCCCCCATGTCCCCTCACCAGGTGTGTGCCGAGGGCAGTGCTTGGTGTCCCCATGTCCCCCCATGTACCCCCTGTGTCCCCATGTTCCTCCTCATGTCCCCATGTCCCCCTCATGTCTCCATATCCCTCACCAGGTGTGTGCCGAGGGCAGTGCTCAGTGTCCCCCACAGTGTCCCCATGTCCCCCCATGTCCCCCCCCGTGTCCCCATGTCCCCCCCGTGTCCCCATACCAGGTGTGTGCCGAGGGCAGCTGGTCGGTGTCCCCGTGTCCCCCCCATGTCCTTGTGTTCCCTCATCTCCCTGTGTCCCCATGTCCCCCTCATGTCCCCATGTCCCTCACCAGGTGTGTGCCGAGGGCAGCCGGTCGGTGGAGCGGTCGTCGCGGTGGATCTGGAATTTCTGGATGCCGTTCATGCCCTCGAGGGCGGCGAATCCCTGCAGGGGCACCTTGGACGTGCCCGTCACGAACTGCAGGAACTTGGCGCGGTCGGCCTGGTCGAAGGAGCGCAGGGCACGCCAGAACCACTGGATCTGGGCACGGGGACAGGGACAGTCAGACACTGGGACCTCCTGGAATCCCACCAGGATCCTCCCCAGCCCCACCTGGATCCCCTCAGAACAACCAGGAATCCCAGAGAATCCCCTTGGAATCCTGGAATTCCCTGAGATTCCCCCAGGACCACCTGAGATCGCCCCAAAACTCCCCCAGGTGCCAGTCTCACCTGGATGGAGTTGCCCTGGTACCATGAACCCTCCCAGAACCTCCTGAAACACCTCCCAAATCCCCTGAAATCACCCCAGAACCTCCTGAGATCACCCCAAACCTCCTGAAACCCCCCCTGAAATGCCCCCAGGACCCCCCCAGGACCCCAGCCCCACCTGGATGGAGTTGCCCTGGTACTTGTGGTACTCGGTGTTGGCCTTGAGGTCGTCGATGTCGATGGTGGGCAGCCCCGAGATGAGCAGCTCCAGCTCCTGCTCCGTGAAGATGGAGATGAGGCGCTTGGGGATGATCTCGTAGAAACCTTCCAGGAACGCCGCCAGCTGCTTCCTGATGGCTCCTGCGGGATTTTGGGGGGGTCAGGAGGGTCCTGGGAGCCCCTCAAAGCGCCCCCAGGCCCCGATGCTCACCGGTCATGCGCATCTGGCACACGAGGTGCACGTACTCCTTCTTGTTCTCCTCCGTCACCAGCACGTTGGCCCCGTTGGGCTTCAGGTCCCGCACCTCGCACACCCCGAATTCCTGAACCTGGGGGGGCACGGGGGGGTCAGCAGGGTGTGGGGACATCCCTGAACCTCAAAAACCCCAAATTCCTGCAACTGGTGGGGTCAGCAGGGTGTGGGGACATCCCTGGACCCCAAACATGCCCAAATTTGGGGGTCTCAGAAGGGTCCTGGTGATGGTTTTGGGGGTCCCAGTGCTGGTTTTAGGGGTCCTGGTGCTGGTTTTGGGGGTCCCAGTGCTGGTTTTGGGGGTCCTGGTGCTGGTTTTGGGGGTCCCGGGGGGTCCTGGTGCTGGTTTTGGGGGTCCCAGTGCCAGTTTTGGGGGCCCCAGTGCCAGTTTTGGGGGTCCCCACCTCAGTGCTGAAGGTGAGGTCGTAGCCCAGCGTGGAGACGTCGTTCTCCAGCAGGTACACGAGGCCCTGGTAGAAGTGATAGTCCTCGCTCTCCATGTCCGTGTACCTGGGGGGGCCAAAAACGGGGGGGCAGCGCCCCAAAAATGGAGTCAGAAACCATGGGGAGCCCCAAAACAGGGTCAGATCATGCCAGGGGTCCAGAACCCCATAAATGCAGTCTCACCCCCTTCTGAGGGTGTCCCGCACCTCATAAATGACTCCAAATGACTTTTGAAGGGGGTCCGGCACCCCACAAATGGCTCCAGCACCCCATAAATAACTGCCAGCCCCCACAAACACACTCCCGCACCCCACAAACACCCCCTACACCCCACAAATGCAATCCCATACCCTCTGAGGGGGTCCAGCACCCCACAAACAGCTTCCCCACCCCACAAACACACTCCCACCTCCCACAAACACAGTCCCACCCTCCTGTGAACAGCTCCAGCACCCCACCAACACCCCCCACACCCCCCTACACCCCACAAATGCAGTCCCACCCCCTACAAACACCCCCCCACACCCCACAAGTGCAGTCCCACACCCCACAAACACCCCCCTACACCCCATAAATGCAATCCTACACCCTCCGAGGGGGTCCAGCACCCCACAAACACACTCCCACACCCCAAGAACAGGTCCCACGCCCCAACAAACACAATCCCACACCCCTCTGAGAGGCTCCATCACCCCATAAACACCCCCCCACCCCACCAACACCCCTCCACACCCCACAAACATTCCCCCCCACACCCCACAAATGCAGTCCCACACCCCACAAATGCAAACTCACTCTCCTCTGAGGGGCTCCACCACCCCATAAACAGCTCCCACCCCCACAAACACCCCTCACACCCCAAAACCACCCCCCAGACTCCCCCAGGCCGCCGTGGCTCGGCCCTTACCGCACGGACTTGCCCAGGATGTGTTTGTAGAAGGAGCGCGTGAAGTAGCACTCCAGCAGCCGGTTGTCGTAGACGGCCTTGGCCACGATCCTGCCCACGAACTTGAAGTAGCTCAGGTGGTTGGGGTTGCAGTGGGACGAGGGGTTGATGGTGTAGGTGACGCGGTCGCCGGGCGACGTGCGGAACAGGGCGTACATGGGGTTGAACATCTCGCGGGAGATGATCATGTACCACTCGCGCAGCAACCCCCCGGCGTCCTGGCCCTCCTCGCCCTCGAACACGATGTACCTGGGGGATGGGGGCGGAAATTGGGGGGTTAGGGGGGTGGGAGAGGGGGTTTGGGGAGAGGGGAGGTGGTTTTGGCGTTAAATGGGGGGTTAGAGGGGCAGGGAGAGGGGATTTGGGGAGAGTGGAGGTCGTCTGGGGGGGATTTGGGGAGGAATTTGGGGGTTCGGGAGACCGAGAGAGGGGGTTTGGGGAGGATGGAGGTGGTTTGGGGGGAACTGGGGGGTTAGGGGGGTGGGAGAGGGTGGTTTGGGGAGGGTGGAGGTGGTTTTGGGGAGGATGGAGGTGGTTTTTGGGGGAGATTTAGGGCATTAGGGAGACTGGGAGAGAGGATTTGGGGAAGGTGGAGGTGCTTTTGGGGTGATTTGGGGAGGATAGAGGTGGTTTTGGGGGGAACTGGGAAGGATGGAGGTGAGTTTGGGGGATCTGGGGAGGATGGAGGTGGTTTGGGGAGAGTGGAGGTGGTTTTTGGGGGGTTTGGACGTGGCTTTGGGGGGAACTGAGGAGGAATTGGGGAAGATGGAGGTGGTTTTGGGGCGAACTGGGGGGACAGAGGTGGATTTGGTGGTTAATTGCGGTGGGAGAGGGGGTTTGGGGAAGGTGGAGGTGGTTTTGGGGGGATCTGGGGAGGACTGAGGTGGTTTTGGGGGAAAATAGTGGGTTAGAGGGGCAGGAAAGGGGATTTGGGGAGGTTGGAGGTGGTTTTGGGGGGAATTGGGGAGAAATTTGGAGGTTAGGGAGACTGGGAGAGAGGATTTGGGGAGGGTGGAGATGGTTGGGGGGAATTAGGGGTTTAGGCAGGGCAGGAGAGGGGATTTGGGGAGCTGTGGGGAGGATGGAGGCGTTTTTGAGGGGAACTGGGGGGTTAGAGGGGCACAGAGAGGGGGTTTCAGGAGGATGGAGGTGGTTTTAGGAGTAACTGGGGGCTCTGGAGGCATTTTTGGGGGGACTTGGGGGGGTTTCAGGGGACATGAGGAAGACGGAGGAGTGTTCTGGGTGTCCCAGGAGGTATCTGGGGATATCCCAGCTATATTTTCAGTATCCCAAAGAACATTTTGGACATCACAGGGATATTCTGAGATTCCCAGGACATATTTTAGGGTTCCTAGGAGATATTTTGGGGCGTCCCCAAGGCTCTCACAGTCGATTCTTCATCTCCTCGGGGGATTTGCGGTGCAGCTCCCGGTACGAGTCCTCGAAGACGTGATCGCGCCGCACGTGCACGGCCATGTCCTCCTTGCGCAGCCCCTCGTCCAGGCGCTCCAGCTCCTGCCTGAAATACCTGGCCAGGGCAAAAAGGGGGTGTCAGGGGCTGCGGGACCCTCGGGACCCCCATCCCGGGACCAACCCCCAAACCCCACGAACTTGCGCTTGACGTCGAAGTCCAGCACGCGGATGTAATCGACCAGCACGGCGAAGGGGCCGTCGGCCAGGTGAGTGGTGGATTGCCGCAGGATCTGGTTCAGCACCGTCCGGTGGGTCTCTGGGGAAGGGGGAAAAAAGGAGTTTGGGGGCGTTCTCAAATAGGGGAAACCCCCTCGCAAAAATGTCCCGTGGTTGTGGCGATTCAGGAGGGGAGGTTTGTCCTCCTCAGGGTTTGGAAGGTGCTGGTGGTGGTCTTGTTTTGGGTTGAACTGAGATTGAAGGGTTGAAGGGGTTAAAAATACCCAAAATCCCCCTTTTCCAAAGACTTGAGGGGCTCAAAAATCCTCCAAATTCACCCTCCCCAAAGCCTTGGTGTTCCCCCAAATTCCCCCTTTTCAAAGCTTTGGGGTTCCCCTAAATTCACTCTTCTCAAATTGTCCCTTTCCAAAGACTTGAGGAGCTCAAAAATCCTCCAAACTTTCTCTTCCCAAATCCTTGGTGTTTCCCCAAATTCCCCCTTTTCAAAGCCTTGGGGTTTCCCCAATTTCCCCCTTTTCAAAGCTTTGGGGTTTCCCCAAATTCCCCCTTATCAAAGCCTTGGGGTTCTCCCAAATTCCTCCTTTCTAAAGCCTTGGGGTTTCCCCAAACCCCTCCCCAATATCCCAAAACCTCTCTCAAATGGCCCCAAAACCCCTTCCCAAACTCCCAAATCCCCTTCCCCACATTCCCAACCCCCAAAGCCCCCCATGAAACCCCCCCCAGGTGCCCCTCCGAGCACCCCCAAACCCCCTCCCCACGCTCCCAATCCCCCTCCCCACTTTCCCAAACCCCCAACCCCCCCGTGCAGCCCCCCCAGCTCACCGGCGAAGCGCAGGAATTTCTGCGTGTCCGGGGGCAGGCTGGCCGAGATGTGCATGGCCGAGGGCTCCCGGGAGAAGAAGGGGTCCAGGGCGGAGGGGGTGGCAGGGGTGAGGGGCGCGGGGGACAGCGGGGGTGGCTCGTCCTTGATGTGTGCCAGCTGGCTCTCCCGCGTGTCCCGCACCGGCGGGCGGCTCTCGCGCTCCGTGGCGTGCACCAGGAAAAACGCCTCGACGGCCGGCTGCAGAACTGGGGGACAACGGGGACAGTGGTGGGGACAGCACAGGGACAGGTGGGGACAACACGGGGACAGTGGTGGGGACAGCACCAGCACAGGGTGGGGACAGCACCAGGACAGGGGCAGGACACAGGATGGGGACAGCACGGGGACAGGGGGCAGCAGTGGCGTACACCAGGAAAAACGCCTCGACGGCCGGCTGGAGAACTGAGGGGGGGCAGGGAGAGTGGTGGCGTGGGGACAGGGGACAGCACGGGGACAAGGTGAGGACAGCACAGGGACAGCATGGGGACAGTGTGGAGATAGCACAGGGACAGAGTGGGGGCAGCACAGGGACAGCACGGGGACAGGAGGCAGTGGTGGCGTGCACCAGGAAAAACGCCTCGACGGCCGGCTGCAGAACTGGGGGACAACGGGGACAGTGGTGGCGTGGGGACAGGCGGGGACAACAAGGGGACAGGGTGCGGACAGCATCAGGACAGGGTGGGGACAACACGGGGACAGGGGGCAGTGGTGGCGTGCACCAGGAAAAACGTCTCGACAGCCGGCTGGAGAACTGGGAGACAACGGGGACAGGGTGACATGGGGACAGCATGAGGACGGGGCAGTGGCGTGGGGCAGGGGACAGCACGGGGACAGGTGGGGGCAGCACAGGGACAGCACCAGGACAGCATGGGGACAAGGGGCAGGGTGGGGACAGCACCAGGACAGGGGCAGGACACAGGATGGGGACAGCATGGGGACAGGGGACAGCAGTGGCGTGCACCAGGAAAAACGCCTCGACGGCCAGCTGGAGAACTGAGGGGGGACAGGGAGAGTGGTGGCGTGGGGACAGGGGACAGCACGGGGACAGAGTGAGGACAGCACAGGGACAGGAGGGACAGAGGCAGTAGTGGCATGGGGCAGGGGACAGGGCAGGGACAGGGTGGGGACAGCACAGGGACAGGGTGGGGATAGCACGGGGACAGGGGGCAGTGGTGGCGTGGGGCAGGGGACAGCACCAGGACAGCACCAGGACAGCTCGGGGACAGGGGGCAGGGGACAGCGCAGGGGACAGGGAGGGGACACGCACCGAGCACGGCGTGCTGGTCGTGGGACTCCTCGAGCTCCTTGAGGCACTCTCCCAGCATGTCCCACAGCTCGTCCAGGCTCAGCTGCTCGCTCAGCAGGGGCAGCTCCGGGGGCCGCTCCTCCCGGTCCCGGTCCCGGTCCCTGTCCCGGTCACCGCCCTGCGCGGCCTCGGCGCCTGGGGAGGGGGGGACACGGTCAGGACATCGCTGTGTGAGCAGTGACACCCCAATAGTGACACCCAGCGTGAGCAGTGACACCCCAATGGTGACGCCCAACCAGTGACACCTCAACAGTGATACCCAACCAACCAGTGACACCCCAATAGTGACACCCCAACAATGCCACCCAACCAGTGCCACCCCAACATGAGCAGTGACACCCCAATGGTGACACCCCAACAGTGACACCCAATGTGAGCATGACACAACAGTGACACCCTAACAGTGACACCCTAACAGTGACACCCAATGTGAACAGTTACACCCCAACAGTGACACCTCAACAGTGACACCTCAACAGAGACACCCCAACAGTGACACCCAATCAGTGACACCCGGCGTGACATCCAATTCCAACGTGAACAGTGCCATTCCACCACTGCCACCCCACCAGTGCCACCTGCCCAACCAGTGCCATGCCCTGCAGTGACACTGGGATGGCCCCACACCAGCACCAGCCCAGGAGGGGGGATGACCCCAGTGGTGGCACTGGGGGGGCACTGGGTCATACTGGAGGGTGACTGGGTGGCACTGGGTGGCACTGGTTGGCACTGGGCTGTACTGGATGGTGACTGGGTGGCACTGGGTCATACTGGATGGTGACTGGGTGGCACTGGGTGGCACTGGGTGGCACTGGGTCGTACTGGAGGGTGATTGGGTGGCACTGGGAGGTGATTGGTTGGCACTGGGCCATACGGGAGGGTGACTGGGTGACACTGGGCCATACTAGAAGGTGACTGGGTGGCACTGGTTGGCACTGGGCCATACGGGAGGGCGACTGGGTGACACTGGGAGATGACTGGGTGGCGCTGGAAGGTAACTGGGCAGCACTGGTTGACACTGGGCCGTACTGGGGGGGTTCTCACCCACGTCCTGCGCCGCGGGCGAGGGCTGGTCCACGTCCATGGGCGACTCCTCGCGCCGGGGGACGGCGTCCGCGGGCCCGGCCTCCGACTGGGGGGGACGGCGGCGGCTTTAGGGGGCCGGGACCCCCCCGGGGGAGCCCCCAGAGCCCCCCCGGGCCGGGGGGACCCCCAAACATGGGGGGGAAGGGGGAGAAGCGGGAGGGGGATGGGGAGAGGGGGGAAGAGGAGAAGGAGGGGGAGGATGAGGATGATGATGGAAGAGGATGAAGGAGGAGGAGGATGAGCAGGAGGAAGGCTGTGGGGGAGTGAGGGCAGGAGGGGAAGGGGATGGGAGAATGAGGATGAGGAGGCTGAGGAGGGTCAGGGATGGGAGGATGAGGGGGCACAGGAACAGGAGGAAGAGCAGGGGAGGAGGAAGGGGCAGGACAAGGATGAGGGGGCTGGGGAGGGGGTGAGGATGATGGAGATAATGAGGAGGGGGTGAGGATGACAAGGCGGTGAGGATGAGGAGGAGCGGATGAGGATTACAAGGGGATGAGAATGAGTGGGGAGGCCGAGGATGATGAGGAGGAGGCCGAAGAGGCCAGGGCAGGGCAGACAGGAGCGGGAGGGAGGGAGGAAGAGCAGGGCAGGGTGGAGGAAGGCGGCCGTGCTAACCGTGTCTCCCTGCTGCCGCCTCCGGGCCCTCTGGCCCTCACGTACCATTTGTATGATGGCGTCGGCCTCGGCCTCCAGCTGCCGGACGGCGGCCTGGATGCTGCCGGCCGCCCCCAGCCCCGCGGCGCCTGCGGACACACAGGGACAGCGGTCAGTGGGCAGCACGGACAGTGGTCAGCGGTCAGTCAGCATGGACAGCAGTCGGTCAGCACGGTCAGCGGTCAGTCAGCACAGACAGTGGTCAGTCAGCACAGATAGCAGTCAGTCAGCACGGACAGCGGTCAGTCAGCACGGATAGCGGTCAGTCAGCACAGACAGTGGTCAGTAAGCACAGATAGTGGTCAGTCAGCATGGACAGCGGTCAGTCAGCACGGATAGCGGTCAGTCAGCACAGACAGCGGTCAGTCAGCACAGACAGTGGTCAGTCAGCACGGACAGCGGTCAGTCAGCACAGATAGCGGTCAGTCAGCACAGACAGCGGTCAGTAAGCACAGATAGCGGTCAGTCAGCACAGACAGTGGTCAGTAAGCACAGATAGCGGTCAGTCAGCACAGACAGTGGTCAGTAAGCACAGATAGTGGTCAGTCAGCACAGATAGCAGTCAGTCAGCACGGACAGCGGTCAGTCAGCATGGATAGCGGTCAGTCAGCACGACAGCGGTCAGTCAGCACAGACAGTGGTCAGTAAGCACAGATAGCGGTCAGTCAGCATGGATAGCGGTCAGTCAGCACAGACAGCGGTCAGTAAGCACAGACAGTGGTCAGTCAGCACGGACAGCGGTCAGTCAGCACAGACAGTGGTCAGTCAGCACAGACAGTGGTCAGTAAGCACAGACAGTGGTCAGTCAGCACGGACAGCGGTCAGTCAGCACAGATAGCGGTCAGTCAGCACAGACAGCGGTCAGTAAGCACAGATAGCGGTCAGTCAGCACAGACAGTGGTCAGTAAGCACAGATAGTGGTCAGTCAGCACAGACAGCGGTCAGTCAGCACAGACAGTGGTCAGTCAGCACGGATAGCGGTCAGTCAGCACGACAGTGGTCAGTCAGCACGGATAGTGGTCAGTCAGCATGGATAGCGGTCAGTGGTCAGTCAGCACAGACAGCGGTCAGTGGTCAGCATGACCAGCAGTCAGACACCATGGACAGAGGTCAGTGATCACGGACAGCAGTCAGTGGTCAGTTGTCAGCGGTCAGCAGTCAGCGGTCAGCGGTCATCGCAGTGTCCGGAGCGGGCCTTACCCAGCCGGCCGGGCTGCTTGGCCTTGCGGTGCGCCCGGCGCGTGTCGTCGCGCAGCTGGATGATGACCTGCAGCACGCGCAGGAAGAAGCGCTGCGTGGACGTCTTGGAGGTCAGCACGGACATGGAGGGCAGCTGCAGCTCCCGCCCGCCCAGGGCGCGCTTCTGCGACGCCACGATGACCACGCTCTCGGCCGTGTCGAACCTGGGGGGACAGGACGGGGGTCAGGAGTCATGGCGGGGAGCGGGGACAGCGGTCAGCAGTGGGGTCATCAGCAGGGACATGGTGGAGTGGGCAGTGGTCATCAAAATGGACAACAAGGAGTGGTCATCACTGGAGACCAGCAGGACTGGGCAGCGGTCATCAGTGAATTGCAGGACATTGGTCAGCAGTGGGGACAAGGGGGAATGGTGGCACAGTGGTCACCACCAGGAACCCCAGGGAGGGACAGGAGGTGTCCCCATGCCCAGGACAGGGACAAGAGGGGTCAGTGATACTCAGGACAGGCAGGACAGGGACAGGAGGGGTCACGGGTGCCCAGGACAGGGACAGGAGGTGCCACCATGCCCAGGACAGGACAGGAGGTGTCAGTGATACCCAGGACAGGGACAGGAGGGGTCAGTGGCGCCCAGGACAGGGACAGCAGGTGTCCCCATGCCCAGGACAGGCACAGGAGGTGCCAACGTTCCTAGGACAGGACAGGTGTCCCCATGCCCACGCCAGGCCCCGGGGTCAGCGGGCACTCACCGGCTCTGCATTTTGCCCTTGAGCTTGGCGCTGGGGGGCTGCTCCTCGGGGAGCCCCTCGGGGGACGGCGCCTCGAGCTGCGCCCGCCGCTGCTGCTCCAGGTTGTACTCACGGAGCTCGGCCAGCAGCGTCCCTTGGGAGGGGACACACGGGCTGGGACCCTGCTGACCACCCACACTGACCATCCCCACTGACCACTGGGCACCCTCACTGACCACCCCCACTGACCACAAGGCACCTTCAGTGACCACTGGGCACCCCCACCTTGCCCATCTGGGACCCCCCCTCCCCAGTCAGGCGGCCCAGACCCTCTCCAGGACCCCTCCTCACCAATTTGGTGACACAGGACCCCCCCTCACCATTCTGGTTACACAGAGCCCCCCCACAGGACCCTCTCTCACACAGAGACCTCCAGGACCCCTCCCCTGACCGATCTGGTGACACAGAGCCCTTCTCTAGGACCCCCCCTCATGGATCTGGTGACACAAGGACCCCCCCTGACCGATCTGGTGGCACAGAGCCCCTCCCCAGGACCCTGCCTCACCAATTGGGTGACACAGGACCCCCCTCACCGATCTGGCGGCACAGGGCCCCCCCCAGCTGCCGGGCCCCGCTGAGCAGCAGCCGCAGCACCGTGTCCCTTGTCCCCGCGTCCCCCCGCGACAGCTGCAGCAGGACATTGGCCGCGTCCTCCAGCCCCTCCTCCGAGCACGAGTGCGACGTCAGCACCTGGGGGGCACACACCGGAGGGTTGGGGACACCTGGGGACGGCAGGGGACAGCAGGACACCCCCTGTGTGCAGCCCGGCACCCCCCGGTACCTCCACGGAGAGCTGGAGCTGGCTCTCGGTCAGGCCCGTGGCCGCCAGCCGGGGGTCGGAGCCACCTTCGGGGACCTTGGCAGGGGACTTGGAGCTCTTGGCAGGGGCTGGGGACAGCGAGGACACGGCGGTGGGGTGGTGGCAGTGGGTGGGAGGTGCCACCGAGGCCATTGCCACCCACCTCACGCAGGCTGCTCACTGTGCCTGTCGTGACACCCTGTCGTGCTGTCACCATGTCCCATCCCTGTCCTATCCTTGTCCCTGTCCTAGTATCCCACCCCTGTCCCCATGTCCCCCTCCCCATTCCAATGCCCTCATCTCTGTCCCCATGTCCCCATCCCCGCATTCCCATCCCTGTTCCAGTCACCATCCCTGTCCTCCTGTCCTCATCCATGTCCTCATCCCCCTGTCCCCATCTCCCTGTCCCAATCCTGTCCCCCTGTGCCCAATCTCCTCCCCACCCCTGTCCCTTCTCCATCCCCATCTCCATGTCCCCATCCCTGTCCCGCTCCTCATCCCCTTGTCCCCATCCCTGTGTCCCTGTCCCCATCCCCCTGTCCCCATTTCCATCCCCATCCCTGTCCTCCTCTCCCCATCTCCCTGTCCCCACCCCTGTTCCCCGTCCCCATCCCTGCCCCCGTCCCAAACCCCAACCCTTGTGCCCACTGTCCCGATCCCTCTCCCTCTCTCCATCCCCATCCCCCTGTCCCAATCCCTGTCCCCCTGTCCCCATCCCCATCCCCCTGTCCCCATCCCTTGTCCCACTGTCCCCATCGCTCTCCCCATCTCTATCTCCCTCTCCCCATCCCTGTTCCTGTCCCCCTGTCCCCAGCCCTGTCCCCCTGTCCCAGCCTCCATTCCCCTGTCCCCATCCCCATCCCTGTCCCCCAACCTCATCCCTGTCCCCATTCCTATCCCCCTGCCCCCATCCCCATCTCCCTGTCCCCACCCCTGCCTCCATGTCCCCATCTCCCTTGTCCCCATCCCCGCCTCCCTGTCCCCATCCCCACACTCACCCGCAGTTCCTCCAGCCGCGGCCGCTCCTCCTCCTCCTCCTCCGTTTCCCCCCTGTCCCGGGGGGCTCCCGGGCGCTGTCCCCGTCCCTGTCCCTGTCCCTGTCCCCCCCCCTGCAGCGGGCGGGGCGGGCGCGGGGGGGGCGGGGGCTCCGTTCTGGGGCGCTGCCCCCCCCTCGCCGGCCTTGCCTCCCTCGGGGAGGGCGATGGAGATGAGGGACAGGAGGCGCAGCAGCTTCTCGGTGAGGAGGGGGCTGCGCCGGATGACGCCGTGCGACAGCATGTTCATCAGCTGCCCCAGGGGCGACGCCTCCAGGCCCCCCCCGGCCGCCTCGGGCTCGGGACCCCCGCCGCCGCCCCCCGCCCGCGCCGACCCCTTCCCCTTCCGGCTCACGTTCATGTTGTCCAGCTTGACCAGCAGGTCCCAAAAATCGGTGGACAGCGAGCCGGATTGGGATTGGGGGGGCAGGGATTGGGAGGGGGTGCCGGTGGTGGTGGGGGGGGGAGGCGGTGGGGGTGCTGGGGGGGTTTGGGGGGGTGGTGGGGGAGGGCAAGGGCTGCCCCCGGATTTGGGGGGGCCGCGGTCGCGCTCCGGGTCGGTGGCGGGGTCTCGGCCTCGTTGTTGGGTGAAGTGGCTGGGGAAGACCTGGAGGGGGAAGAGAGGGTGTTAAGGAGGGGCTGATGACCCCAAAACCATCCCAAAACTGCCCCAAAACCATCCTCAAACTATCCCAAAACTACCCCAAAACCATCGCAAAACTGCTCCAAAACTGCCCTAAAACCATCCCAAAACTGCTCCAAAACTGCCCCAAATGCATCCCAAAACGACCCAATAATGGTCTCTAGTGTCCTCCAGTTCCCCCCAAACCACCCCTTAACATGCCAAAACCCTTCCAGAAACCTCCCAAAACCCCAATAACGTTCCCCAAGAGCCCCAAGCCCGCTCCAGAGCCCCACCTTGGCCAGCTGGATGAGGGTGTCCAGCACGTGCCGGCACACCACGGGCGCGGCCTGCGGGTGGATGTGCACGGCGGAGCCGGCGGCCGCCGCGTGTTTCTCCGTGTGCTTGCGCCCGGGCACGCGCTGGATCTGGAAGATGTTGGTCCTGCAGCCCAAGGCGGCGTCCATGGACACCGAGAGCCACGAGAGCTGCCCGGAGCTGCGCGACTCCATGCGGTGCAGCAGGTCCAGCCCGCGCGGCTCCGCGGCCGAGCCGGGCCCGGCGCGGCTTCCGCCGCCTCCGCCGCCACCTCCACGGCCCCGCGGGCGCTCCTCGGAGCCCGGGCCGGGGGTCCCGCGAGGGGTCTCGAGGCACAGCTCGCTCTCGCTGCTGCGCTGCAGGATGGACAGGAGGCTGCGCACCACCCAGCCCCGCGTGGGAGCGTGGTAGCAGAGGTTGCGCAGGACGCGGTGCAGGCGGCTCGTGTTCAGCTTGGGCTCGTCCACGAAGAGCAGCACCAGCAGGCAGGACAGAGCCTCGTGGTCCAGCAGGAGCCGCCCACGGAGGCGGAGGAGGCTGTCCACGCTGCTGCCCGCCGGCCTGGGGGTGGGGGATAGCCAAGTGTGACCCAAAGTGACCCAAAACAGACCCAAAACTGACCCAAAACAGAACCCAAACAGACCCCAAACTGCCCTGTCCACGCTGCTGCCCGCCGGCCTGGGGGTGGGGGATAGCCCAAAGTGACCCAAAACAGAGCATTAAACCAGCCCCAGATTGACCCCAAACTGCTGACTGCCAGCCTGGGGATGGGGGATAGCCAGGAGTGACCCAAAACAGACCCCAAACTGGCCCTAAACTGCCCTGTCCACGTTGCTGACCACCGGCCTGGGGATGTGGGATAGCCAGGAGTGACCCAAAGTGACCCAAAACAGACCCCAAACTGACCCAAAACTGCCCTGTCCATGCTGGCGCCCACCGGCCAGGGGATGGGGGACAGCCAAAAGTGACCCAAAGTGACCCAAAACAGAGCATTAAACCAGCCCCAGACTGACCCTAAACTGCCCTGTCCACACTGCTGCCCACCAGCCTGGGGATAGGGGATAATCAAAAGTGACCCAAACTGGCCCAAAACAGGCCCCAAAGTGACCCAAAGTGACCCAAACCAGACCCAAAACTGGCCCAAAACAGACCCAAAACTGACCCTAAACTGCCCTGTCCACGCTGCTGCCCGCCGGCCTGGAGGGACAGCCAAGAGTGACCCCAAACTGACTCAAACTGACCCTAAATTGACTGAAACTGACCCCAAAGTGACCCAAAACAGACCCCAAACTGCCCTGTCCACTCTGCTGCCTTCTGGCCTGGGGACACGGTTATACCCCAATTGATCCAAAACTGACCCCAAACCAACCCAAAAATGACCCCTCAACTGACCCCAAAGAGACCCAGACACCCCTTATCCTCTCAGGTTGTCACCCCACCCCACACAGCTGTGACCCCACAGCCGTGCCCCCACCCCACAGCTGTGACCCCACAGCTGTTCCCCCACCCCACAGCCATGACCCCATCCCACAGCTGTGACCCCACAGCCGTGCCCCCACCCCACAGCTGTGACCCCACAGCCATGCCCCCACCCCACAGCTGTGACCCCACAGCCGTGCCCCCACCCCACAGCTGTGCCCCCCGCCCCACTGACCTGCTGTGGGTGCCGGTGCCCCCCACGTGGAAGGTGCCCCCTCTCTGCACCGCCAGCCGCGTGTACTGAACGCCCCGGTTCCCGCTGAGCCGGCTGGTGAACGCTGCGGGGACAGGGACAGGGACAGCAGTGTCACACAGCGAGGACACGGCATGGACTGGGGATATCAGGGACACTGGGCATGTGTCACACAGCAGGGACACGACACAGACTGGGGACACCGGGGGCATGTCACACACTGGGGACACTGGGGATGTGTCACAGAGTGAGGACATGGCACAGACTGGGGACACCAGGGACATGTCACACACTGGGGACGTGTCATATAGCAGGGACATGTCCCACACTGGGGACGGGGAGACTGAGGGAATCAGGATGGGGACACAGGGAATGGGGGGCAGAGGGGGGTGCTGAAGGAATTGGGGGAGCAGAGAGAACTGGGGACACACAGGGAATTGTGGGGGGAAGAGAGAATTGGGGGGGACACAAAACTGGGGACACAGAGGGAACCAGAGGGACAGAAAGAATTGGGGACAGAGAGAATTGGGGGGGGCACAGAGATTTGTGGGAGACACAGAGGAGTCTGAGGCAACAGAGGGATTTGGGGGAACACAGAGAGAATCGGGGGGGACACAGGGATTTGGGGGTACATAGAGGGATTCAGAGGGCAGAGGGAATTGTGGGGACACAGAGAGATTTGGGGGGACACAAAGGGATTTGAGGTGACAGAGGGATTCGGAGAGACAGAGAAGGAATTGGGGGGACACAGAGGGATTCAAGGGGACACAGAGGGGTTTGAGGGGACACAGACAGATTTGGGGGGGACACAGAGGGACCTGGGGAGACACAGAGAGATTTGAGGGGACACAGAGAGAATTATGGGGACACAGAGGGATACAGGTCCCCCCACTCACCGGGGCTGCGCAGGATGGCCGAGAGCGCCGAGGTGCTGGAGTGGCCGAAGAGGCGCTCGTGCATGAGCTGCCGCTGCCGCGCCTCCTGCTCGCGCCGCAGCGCCTGCGCCTCGGCCGCGATGTCCGGCGGCATCACGGCCAGCACCGAGTCCTCCATGTCCTCCAGCACCGAGCGCCGCAGCTCCGACGGCAGCGTCTGGATGAACGTCACCGGGTCCATGGGCGCATCCGAGCCCGTGGCCTGAGCCAGCTCCCGCCGCTGCTGCTCCGCCCGCTGCTGCGCCAGCACCTGTGGGGACAGCAGGCGCTGGGACACGGCCGGACAGGGGACAGCAAGCGCTGGGACGCGGCCGGACAGGGGACAGCAGGCGCTGGGACACGGCCGGAAAGGATGGGGACACGGAGACACGGCCAGAGAGAGCACGGCCATGTGGGGATGTGGCACAAAGAGGCCACGCCCCAAAGAGGGCACACCCCAAAGAGGCCGTGCCCTGAGAGACCACGCCCCAGAGACCACACCCTGAGACCACGCCCCAAATAGGCCAGGCCCTGAGAGACCACGCCCCAAAGACGCCCCACCCCTAAGGGGACATGTCCCAAAGAGGCCACACCCAGAGAGAACACACCCCAAAGAGGTGACACCCCTATGGGAACGTGTCCCAAAGAGGTGACATCCTGAGAAACCACACCCCAAAGAGGCCACACCCTGAGAGACCACACCCCTATGGGGACACACCGTGAAAGACCACGCCCCAAAGAGGCCACATCCCAAAGAGGTGACATCCCTATAGGGACACGTCCCTAAGAGGCCACAACCCAAGAGACCACGCCTAAAGAGGCCACAGACCTATGGGGATGTGTCCCAAAGAAGCCACACCCTGAGAGACCACACCCCAGAGGCCACACCCTGAGAGACCACACCCCAAGTGGACACACTCCAAAGAGGCCACACCCCCTTGGGGACAAACCCCAAAGAGGCCACATCCCATAGACACACCCCAAAGAGAACACACCCACTCTTTAACCCCACCCCAAGACCGCACCCCTCCCTCAGCCCCACCCCAAGGCCACACCCAACCCGTAGCCCCACCCAACCCATAGCCCCACCCACTTTGCGGCCACACCCACCTCCTCCTGGATGGCCGGGGGCAGCGCCGCCAGGAACTCGGGGCTGACCTCGGTCAGGCCGGGATTGGCCACCACGGGCGGGGCGGGGCTGGCGGCGGGCGGGGCCCGCGCGGGTGGGCGGATCCCCAGCTGGTTCTGCAGCACCTCCCGCCTGATGTCATCGGGTAACGCCGCCAGGAAGGAGGGGTCCACGCCCTCGGGGAGGCTGATCCCTGTGACACAGCGGGGACACGTTGGGGACACCCCGGGGAATGGATTGGGATCCTCCAGGGATGTCCCTAAAAGCCTTTGGGGACAGCGTGAAATCCCTCAGGGGCACCCTGAAACCATCAGGGACACCTCAAAACCATCAGGGACAGCCCTAAAAACCTCTGAGGACACCCTGAAATCCCTCAGGGACATCCTGAAACCATCAGGGACCCTCTAGAACCCCCAAGAACATCCCTAAAAACCTCTCAGGGATATTCTGGAACCCCCAGGGACACCCCAAAACCATCAGGGACAGCCCTAAAAACCTCTGAGGACACCCTGAAATCCCTGAGGGACACCTCAAAACCATCAAGGACAGCCCTAAAAGCCTTTGGGGACAGCCTGAAATCCCTGAGGGACACCCCAAAACCATCAGGGATACCCTGGAACCACCAAGGACACCCCTAAAATCCTCTCAGAGACATCCTGAAACCATCAGGGACACTTCAAAACCATCAGGGACAGCCCTAAAAACCTCTGGGGTGTCACTGACTGGTCAGAGGGGTGTCACTGACTGGTGACAAGGGACACAGAGGTGTCACTGACCAATGACAGGGGACACAGGGGTGGCACTGACCGGCCAGCGGATCCTCCTCCTCGCTGCTGGTGGACGGCAGCGGCTCCTCCAGGATCCCCCGCGAGTCGGCCCCGGAAATGGCCCCGGCCGAGTCCCGGGTGGACGAACTCTCCGAGGATGAGGCTGGGGGGGAGCTGGGGGTGACATCACAGAGCTGTGACATCAGCGAGGGGGGACACCCCAAAAGCATGACACCCCCAAAATCACAACCCCCTCAAAAATGCGACACCCCCAAAATCACAAACCCTCCCAAAACCACGACCCCCCAAAAACCATGACCACCCTCCCCAAAACCACAAACCACCCCAAAACCACAACCCCCTCAAAACCACGAGCACCCCAAAACCATGACCACCCCAAAACCATGACCACCCTACCAAAAACCAGGACCCCACACAAAACCACAAACCCCCCCACAAAACCACAAACCACCCCAAAACCACAACCCCCCCAAAACCACAAACCACCCCAAAACCACGACGCCCCCAAAGCCAAAACCCCCCCACAAAACCACGACCACTCCCCCAAAAACCAGGACTCCCCCCAAAACCACAAACCACCCCAAAACCACAACCCCCTCAAAACCACGACACCCCCAAAACCACAAACCCCCAAAACCACAAACCCCCCCATTCCCACTGAGCTCTCACCTATCGTCCGGAGGCTGAGCGGTGTCGGGGGGAGCAGGAGGGGGTCCTTGAGGGGTTCCAGGGGGGTTTTGGGGGGCTGTGGGCGCAGAGGAAGCCCCCCCAGACTCTTCCAAGGTGCAGGAGGCCAAGCTGGAGGTGTCCATGGGGGATCCCTCCAGCTGGCTGCTCACGGCCGTCAGCGCGTCCGAGTCCTCCGCCCGCTCCGGGGACAGCGACGCTGGATGGGGGGGGGGGGGGGAAAGGACACTGGAGCCCCCCCAAATCTGGGGAGACTTCTTCCCCCCATCCCAAAAAGGAGAAAAACCCCCAAAACTCAAAGGAATCCCCCCAAAAATCGACCACTTACTGATGGTGGGGGCGGGCGACAGCTCCATCTGAGTGGCCTCGGCGTCTTGGGGGGGTCGTCCGGGGCCCCCCTCTTCGTGTTCGGGGGGCTGGGGGGGGCGAGCGGGGATTTGGGGGGCTCCAGGGGGGGGGTCTGGGGGGGTCGGCGTCGGTTCCAGCATCACCAGGGTCCGGTGGGGACCGGGAGGGGGGGTCTCTCCCGGGGTCCCGCTGTGTTCTGGGAATGGGGGGTGGGACACACGCAGGCATCAACATTGGGGGGGACCCAGAAATTTGGGAGCCCCCCCCCCCACCCTAAAACCTCCTTTTTTCCCCGTTTTGGGGAATCCCAGACATCCAGCTGTGCCCTAAAAATGAGAGGGGGATCCCAGTGGGGATAGGAGGGGGTTTGGGGGGGGAAAGAGAAAATTTTTGGGGGAGAGGAGAAAATTTTGGAAGGGGGAGGAGGAAATTTTGGGGGGAAAAGAGAAAATTTGAGGGGAAGAGAAAATTTTGGGGGGAAAAGAGAAAATTTGAGGGGAGAAGAAAATTTTCAGGGGGAGGAGAAAATTTTGGGGAGGGAGGAGAAAATTTTGGGGGAAAAGAGAAAACTTTGCGGGGGGAGAAAAAATTTTCAGGGGGAAGAGAAAATTTGAGGAGAGGAGAAAATTTTGAGGATGGAGGAAAAAATTTGAGGGGGGAGGAGAAAATTTACAGGGAAGAGACAATTTTGGGGAGGAGAGAAAACTATTTAGGGCAGGGCACATCCCACCCCTAAACCTAAACCACCCCCAAAAATCCCACCAACCCCCCTAAAACTCCCCAATCAACCCCTCCCTAAAACCCCCAAAAACCCCTTTAAACCCCCCAAAACCAGTAGATTTCCCCATTTTAACCCCTCTCTGCCCCCACCCTGCACGTGCTGGTGGGGTGAGGGGATGTCTAACCCCCCTCCCTCACCGCTGCAGCCCCCCAGGACCCCCGGGACCCCCCGGCTCCGGCGGCGCGCGCCGCGCGAGGAAGACAGTAGAATGTATAGTTATCTCCGAGACGGGGGTGTGACCCTCCAACTATACAATCTACTACCTCAGCCCGCGCGGCGCCAGCTCCAGGGGGGGATTTGGGGGTGTTTTTGGGGGGGTTTTCCAGCTGTTGAAATGTTTTTGGGAGAGGAGATCCAGGTGAGCTGGAGGGATTTACCTGGCGGGGTGACGTCGGCCGAAGCGGGGCCGGCTTTGGACGCCGCGTCCTGCTGGGAGATTGGGAAGGTGGGGGGGATGAAGGAGAGACCCTCCCCCACATTTCTGGGAGGGTTTTTATGGGGTGGGGGGGTTTTTTGGGGGTCTCTCACCTGAGCCTCGGTGCCGTCCTTGTCCTCGGGGCCGCGCTCGGCGCCTTTGGCCTCGTCCTCGGCCGCCTGGCGCCGGCGCTTCTCGCGCCGCTCGTCCAGCTCCTCGTCCCGCAGCGCCTCCAGGCGGGCCAGGATGGGCACCTTCACCACTGGGGGGGAAAAATGGGGGGTTTGGGGTGTGTGGGATCCCCAGGGTGGGCACCTGGATCAGTGTGGGGGGAAACTGGGGGGTTTGGGACCCCCAGGATGGGCACCTTCATCAATATGGAGGGAAATGAGGGGCTTTTGGGGAGAAATTGGGGGGTTTGGGGTGTTGGGGACCCCCAGGATGGGCACCTTGACCACTGAGGGGATAAAGGGGGGGGATTTGGGGTGTGTGGGACCCCCAGGATGGGCACCTTGACCACTGAGGGGCGGTAATTGCGGGGTTTGGGGCGTGTGGGACCCCCTTGACCACTGCAGGGGGGGAACTGGGGGTGTTTGGGACCCTTGGGATGAGCACCTTGATCACTGCAGGGGAAGGAAGGGCGAGGCTCAGGAGGCTGGGGGCTGCCAGGGGGAGGGTCCTGGGGGTCCCGGGGGTCTGGGGGCTGCCTGGGGGGGGGGGTCCCGAGGATCTCACCAGACACGCAGTCGTGCATGCTCTCAGCATCCAGGACCTTGCACTCCTCGGTCCAGCGCGTCAGGGCCGTGGGGATGCTGGACAGGGTCCCTGAGGGGGGGATGGGAGCTTTGGAGGCTGCAGAGGCCACGCCCCCCCCAGTGGGACCACGCCCATCTCAGCCCACCCACCCTCAGGACTGTCAATCAGCCAAACCCACTTCCCCCCCCACCACACCCCATTAACCCCCACCCCTTTCCCAACAGACCACACCCCCTTAAGCCCCACCTCCTCATCAGGCCCCGCCCCTGCCGTGTCCCTGTGTCTGTGCCGTGTTTTGGGGGTCTCTCCCTGTCCCACTGTGTCCCCAGGTGTGCCCACTTGCCTGCCTGGCTGTTGGCGTCCCCCCTGTCTCCAGGTGTCCCCAGATATCTCGAGGTGTCCCCCCTGTCCCCAAGTGTGCCCAGGTATCCCCAGGTGTCCCCAGGTGTCCCCAGGTGTGCCCACTCACCTGCCTGGCTGTGAGTATCCCCCCTCATGTCCCCAAGTTCCCCCAGATGTGCCCAGGCGCCCCCAGGTGCCCCCGGGTGTCCCCAGGTGTGCCCACTCGCCTGCCTGGCTACAGGTGTCCCCTCTGTCCCCAGTTGTGCCCAGGTACGCCAAGGTACCCCTAGGTGCCCCTCCACGTCCCCAGGTGTGTGCCCAGGTGTGCCCACTCGCCTGCCTGGCTGTGGGTGTTCCCTCCATGTCCCCAGGTGTGCCCAGGTACCCCAAGGTGTCCCAGGTGCCCCCAGGTGTGCCCACTCGCCTGCCTGGCTGCCCGCGCTGCCCTGCTCGTGGAAGAAGTCGTCCAGCAGCTCGTCGTCGGAGCGGGCGATGATGTGAACGTCCTCGTTGCCCACCAGCAGCCGCGCCCGGCCCCGGCTCTGCAGCGGGAGGCTGCTGCTCAGCTGCAGGATGTCCGCGGCCGCCGAGGGGCCCAGGAGCCTGCAAAGGGGGCACAGGGGGTGTTATTGGGGATTTTAGGGGGCACAGGGGGGGTTAATGCAGGTTTTGGGGGGCTCAGGGGTGTGTGGGACCCCCAGTTAGGGGCACAGCCCGGCTGCTGCTCAGCTGCAGGATGTCCGCGGCCGCCGAGGGACCCAGGAGCCTGGGGAGGGGGTCAGGGGGTGTTATTGGGGGCGTTGGGGGGCTCAGGGGGTTGTGGGACCCCCAGTTGGGGCTGCAGGACCCCAGGGAGGGGCTGTGGCACAAGCCCAGGTAGTGGATGGGGATTCCCAGGGGGTTTGGGTGACCCCAAGGGGGTTTGGGGGTGTTCCCAGGGGTGATTTGGGTGACCCCAAGGGGGTCTGGGCACTCACTCACCGCTGCAGGACCAGGGGCAGGTTTGGGGGTGTTCCCAGGGGGATTTAGGTGCTCCCAGGGGGTTTTGGGTGACCCCAAGGGGTCTCTGGCCACTGCCCCCAGTGCTCACTCACCGCTGCAGGATCAGGGGGGGTTTGGGGCTGCTCCCAGGAGCTTTGGGGTGTTCCCAGGGGGGTTTTGGGTGACCCCAAGGGGGTTTCTGGCCATCGCTCACCGCTGCAGGATGAGGGGCGGGTTGGGCTGCCGTGCCCCCGGGTAGTGCACGTGGATGGTGTGCCCGGCGTTGGCCGTCAGCTGCCGCAGCGTGCGCTGGCTCCGGCCCAGCCCCTGCGCCAGGCGGGCGCCCCCCGGGCCGGCCCCCAGCCCCAGCCCCCCGTGCTCCGCGTGCCGCACCAGCAGAGGGTGGCTGGCCGGGATGTTCCCGGGGGACGGAGGGATGTCGGCTGGAATGGGGGGGAAATGGGGGTTAGACACCCCAAAAAACATGGGGGAAATGGGGAAAACACCCCAAAAAAAAAGCATGGAGGGAATTGGGGGAAAGCACCCCAAAAACCACAGGGAGACAAAACTGGGGGGCTGGGAGGAGACCTCTGACCCTTTCCTGACCTCCGCCAAGGCGACAAACGGGGTGGGGACACCTCATTTTTTAACTCCCAGTGCCCTCCAGTGCCCCCCAGTCCCTCCCAATTCCTTCCCAGTCCTGTCTCAGTGTACCCAAATCCCATCCCAGTCCTTCCTAGTGCCTCCCAGTCTCTCCCAATTCCCTCCCAGTGCCTCCCAGTCCCCTTCCCATTGCCCCCCAGTCCCTTCCCAGTATATCCCAGTTCCCTCCCAGTGCCCCCCAGTCCCTCCCAGTGGCCTCCAGTGTTCTCCCAGGGCCCTCCAATCCCTTCCAATCCCCTCCCGCTCTCTCCCAGTCCCTCCCAGTGTCCCCAAATCCCCTCCCAGTCCCTCCCAGTCCGTCCCAGTTCCGTACTGGGGCTGGAGAACATGTTGTCGAACTCGATGATGAGGTCGTCGTCGCGGTCGAAGCGCTCGAAGCGCACGAGGGGCGAGGCGTTCATGTCGGGGTAATCCTCATCCAGCTCCATCTCCGAGCCATCATCGTCATCCTCCTCCTCCTCACCTTCCTCACCCTCCTCATCGTCCTGGCAGGGCCCACATGGGGGTCAGCAGGCACCAAATTGGGGGGGTTTGGCTCAAACTAGTCCCCCAAAATGATCCAAAATTGGGGCATTTCACCCCAAAATAGCCCCCCTGATTCAAAACTGGGGCATTTCACCCAAAAAAAAAAATCTCCTGATCCAAAACTGGGCATTTCACCCCCCCAAAAAAAACCCTGATTCAAAACTGGGGCATTTCACCCCAAAATAGCCCCCACTGACCCAAAATTGGGGCATTTTAACAAAAACCAGAACTGCTGACCCAAAATTTGGGGTACCCTGACATAAAACAGCATCCCCTGACCCTAAATTGGGGGCACCTTGACCCAAAATTGGGGGCAGCCTGACCCAAAACAGGGAATCGTGACCCCAAAATGGGGGCACCCCCAGACCCAAAATTTGGAGTAGCTTGACCCAAAACAGGGACCCCAACCCCAAAACAGGGCACCCTGACCCCAAAAGTCACACCCTGACCCCAAAATGGGGGTACCCGACCCCAAATGGCACCCCCAGACCCAAAATTTGACCCAAAACAGGGAACCCCCACCCCAAAAGTCACACCCTGACCCCAAAACAGGGGCACAGCTACCAAGACCCCATTATTTAGGGGGGACCCCGACCTTTGAGGGTGACCCCGATGTTCTGGGGTTTTGGGGGGGCCCTCAGTGCCTTAACCCCACCTGATCATCCTCATCCTCCTCTTCCTCCTCCTCCTCCTCGTCCTGGCTGTCGTCCTCGTCCTCGTTGCTGCCGCTGCTGTCTTCCTCCTGCGTGTGCTCCTCCTCATCCTCGGGGTCCAGGATGTTCATGGAATCTGTGGGGAGGGGGCAGTGGGGGTTTGTAGGACCATGAGACCCCCCCAAGGACACCCCCAAATCCCCCAACCCAAATTTGCCCCCCCCAGATCCCATAAAGGAGCCCAAAGCCCCCAGGTCAGTCCAGCCTTGGGGGACCCCCAGAGCCCTGGGGACCTCCCAGTCCCTCCCAGTGCTCCCAGTCCCTCTCATTATCTTCCAGTTCCTCCCAGTCCCTCCCAGTCCCTCCCAATCCCCTCCCAGTTCCCCCCAGTCCCCCCAGTGCCCACCCTCACGGTTGGCCTGCAGTGTCGAGGCCTGGCTCAGGTTGGACGGGGCCTCGTCCATCAGAACGTCCTCCTGGGACTCGTCCTCGGCCGAGCGGCTCACTGGGGACAGGGGGGGACAGCTGGGGTCAGCCTGATGGCCAGGGGGTCACTCTGCTGTCCAGCACTCCACTGCCCTGTGGTCACTCTGCTGTGCAGCGGTCACCCCAATGTCCAGTGGTCACTCTGCTGTCCAGCAGTCCATAATAGCCCAGAGATCACTTCACTATCCAGTGGTCACTTCCCTGCCCAGTGGTCACTCCTGCCCAGCGGTCGCTGCCCAGTGGCCACTCTGCTGCCCAGTGGTCACTCTGCTGCCCAGTGGTCACTCCCCTGCCCTGTGGTCACTCCCCTGCCCTGTGGTCACTCCGCTGCCCAGTGGTCACTCCCCTGCCCTGTGGTCACTCCCCTGCCCTGTGGTCACTCCGCTGCCCAGTGGTCACTCCACTGCCCAGTGGTTGCTGCCCAGTGGTCACCCCGCTGCCCAGTGGTCACTCCCCTGCCCAGTGGTCACTCTGCTGTCCCTCACCGATGATGGCGCTGTTGCCGTCGGCGCCGTCCCTCTCCAGCAGTTCATCAATGAGATCCTCCAGCTCATTCTCCACCTGAGGGGGGCACAGGGGGGTTTGGGGGTGCTGGGGGGCACTCGCGGGTCTCGGGGGCCTCAGGGGAATTTGGGGAGGGGTCTCTGACCTGCATCTCCTGCGTGCTGAGCCCCTCGGGCTGCCCGGCCAGCACCACCGTGTCCCCCTCGGCCTCGCCGTCCATGTCCCCGTCGGCCGCCTCGGCCTGAGCGGCCTCCGCATCCTCCTCGGGGGGCTCGGGGTCCCCGGGGTCACCTGGGGGGCACAGGGGGGTCATGGGGGGACAGGGGGGTCCCCTGGGGGGGGGTCACAGGGGGTCCTCAGGGGGGTCATGGGATGTGTGGGGGGACAGGGGGGTCACAGGGGGGTGGGTGAAGGAGGGGTGGGAGATGGGGGAAATTGGGGGGCAGTGGGGTGACCCTGGGGTGACCAAGGATGGACTGGGAGGGCTGGGGTGACATCTGGGGGGGGGTCCAGGGGGCTGTGGGTGACCCTGGGGGGCACTGAGCGACGCTGGGGGTGGGGGCTGTGGCTGTGGCCATGGGGTGACAATGGGGGCTGTGGGGTAACACTAGGGGCGTGGCCATGGGGTGACACTGGGGGCCATGGGGTGACAGTGGGTGACACTGGGGTGGCCATGGGGTGACCCGGGGTGGGGGGGTGTACCTCCATCGGGGGGTGCAGCCCCCGCCTCGCGGGCGCCCCCGTTGCCCTCGGCCTTGCTCTTGCTGGAGGAGCCCTTGGCCCCGAAGAGCCCGCTGGGCTGGTTCACGATGCGCGACAGCGTCTCCAGCGGCTTCAGCGCCGCGTTCACCGTGTTGGCCATGTTGGGGCTGGGGGGGACAGCGCTGGCACCCCAAACGGCACGGACCCCAACCCACAGGGGACCCCCAAACCCACAGGGGACCCCCAACCCACAGGAGACCCTCCCCTGAAACCAGCAGGGAGCCCAAATTCCAGCATGGACCCCAAAACTGGCAGGGACGCCCCGTACATCCTACACAGACCTCTCCCCCAAACCCAGCAGGGAGCCCAAATTCCAGCAGGGAGCCCAAAATCCAGCATGGACCCCTCCCCAAATCCAGCACGGACCCCAGAACCCAGCAGGGACCCCAAACCCAACAGGGACCCCCAAAACCAGCAGGCACCTCAAACCCAACAGGGACCCCTCCCCAAATCTAGCACAGACCCCAGAACCCAGCACAGACCCCTCCCCCAAACCCAGCATGGGCCTCCCCACAAACCCAACAAGGACCCCTAAACCCAGCAGGGACCCCAAACCCAACAGGGAACCCCAAACACAGCAGTGACCCCAAATCCACTATGGCCCTCCTCAAGACACCCCAAAACCCCAACAATGCTCCTCCAAACCCCCTCAAGACCCAACCAAGCTCCTCCAAAGACCCTTGAAAATCCCTCAAGACCCCCCCCAAACCCCTGAGGACACCCCCAAACCCCCTCGGGCCCCTCACCTGGACAGGTCGAGGCTGTGGGGCACGCGGGCCAGGTCGTTGACCAGCCCCTTCTTGAGGAACAGGCGGATGATGTTGTTCATGCCGTTGTGCGGCGGCTTGGCCGCGCTGCTGTAGAAGCTCGAGGTGGACGGGCACGACTCCATGATGGTGCTGATGATGCACATGACGGCCTGGAGCCTGCGGGGACAGCACAGAGGTCACTCGGGGGGACAGTGGTCACTCAGGGGGACAGTGGTCACTTGGGGGAACAGCGGTCATTCTAGGGGACAGGAGTCCCTCCAGGGGATAGCGGTCACTCCAAGTGGACAGTGGTCACTCCAGGGGGTCAGTGGTCACTCCAGGGGGACAGCGGTCACTCCAGGGGACATTGGTCATTCCAGGGGACAGTGGTCACTCTGGGAGACACTGATCATTCCAGGGGACTGTGGTCATTCCAGGGGGTCAGTGGTCACTCCAGGGGGACAAGGGACACCGGTCATGTTGTGGGACACAGAGGGTGAGAGACACCGGTGACCTCGAGGCTGTCTCTGCAGTGGCTCCACATTGCTGTCCCCAACCATCCCCACACTGCCCCATGCTGTCCCCAGGCTGTCCCCACACTGTCCCCACATTGCTCCCATGCTGCCCCCAGCTGCCATCACACTGTCCCCATTGTCCATATGCTGTCCCCAGCTGCCCCCATATTGCCTCCAGCTGTCCCCACACTGTCCTGAGCTGCCCCCACGCTGTCCCCAGCTGCCCCCACGCTGTCCCCAACTGCCTCCCCATTGTTCCCACACTGTCCTCAGCTGCCCCCACACTGTCCTCATTGTCCCCAGCTGCCCCCACAGCCTCCAGGCTGTCCCCAGCGTCCATATGCTGTCCCCAGCTACCCTCACATTGCCCCCATGCTGTCCCCGTTGTCCCCGCACTGTCCACATTGTCCCTGCACTGTGCCCACAGTCCCAGCTGTCCCCACATTGTCCCCACACTGTCCCCAGGTGCCCCCACACAGCCCCATGCTGTCCTCACACTGTCTTCATTGCCTCCACACTATCCCCATTGCCCCCATGCTGTCCCCAGCTGCCACCACATTGCCCCCAGCTGTCCCCACGCTGTCCCCACACTGTCCCCACCCTGTCCCCAGCTGCCCCTGCATCGACCCATGCCATCCCCACACTGTCCCCATTGTCCCCACACTGTCCCCAGTTGTCCCCACACCTGGCGTGTTTCTCGGTGCTCTCGGCCATGGCCAGGGCGCGCCCGAGGGCGGCCTTGACCTCGTTCACCAGGGCCACCTGGGCATCGGTGCCGCTGCCGGCCGCGGCCAGGCTGGCCAGGAAGAGCCGCGCCAGCGCCGGCGTGTCCTTGTCCTCGGCGTTCTGCTGGTGCGGCAGCAGGTGGTCCAGGACAAAGGCCAGCACGCTGCAGTCCTGGGGGGACACGGGGGTCACACGCCCGGACCCACGGCCAGGGGACACAGGGGACTTGGACCCACGGCCAGGGGACACAGGGGACCTGGGGGACCTTCGGGGTGAGGGGACAGGGGACCCTGAGCACAGGACTGAGGAGTCTGAGGAGACAGGGGACCCCAAGGTGTGGGGACAAGGGACCCTCGAGCACAGGGGACAGGACTGAGGTGTCTGGGGAGACAGGGGACCCCAAGGTGTGGGGACAAGGGACCCTCGAGCACAGGGGACAGGACTGAGGTGTCTGGGGAGACAGGGGACCCTACTAAGGTGACAAAGCACTCCTCTCCAAGGGGTGACAAGGGACTCCCCTCCCTGAGGTGACAGCAGACCCCAAAGCACAGAGAGTGACAGAACCCCCCCATGCACACCCTTACAGGGACACAGCTCCCCAGTGAGAGCAGCCACCCCTGACCCTGTCCCTCCTGGTGGCCTGTCCCCGCGGTGTCACCTCCTTGATGAGCTCGGACTGGCCCACGCTGTAGCTGTAGTTGGCGATCAGCGCGGCGATGCCCACGTAGGAGCGCACCAGCTCTGCCAGCAGCCGCAGGATGGTCGAGGTGGGCATCAGGGGCTTGGAGCCCCGCGCCCGGCCCCGCTCCTCGCCGCGCTCCCCCTCCTTCTCCTTGCGGCCCTCGCGGCCCTCCTCGGGGCTGGACGCTGTGGGGACAGCGTCAGGGGACAGTGAGGGGACACGGGGACAGGGTGAGGGGACAGACAGCAGACATGGGGACAGGGTGAGGGGACAGACAGGGGACACGGGGACAGCATCAGGGTAGAGTCAGGAGACAGGGGGACAGGGTTAGGGGACATGGGGACAGTGTCAGGGGACACAGGAACAGCGTCAGGAGACAGTCAGGGGACATGGGGACAGTATCGGGATAGTCAGGGGACAATCAGGGGATAGTCAGGGGACAGGGTCAGGGGACATAGGGACAGGGCGAGGGGACACAGGGGAGCACAGGGGCACCCTTAAGGGTCTCAGGGACCTTGGGGACATGGAAGGGACATGGAAGGGACACCGGGATGTGTGGGGGTACAAAGAAGACATTGGGGGGGTTTGGGAGTATCGGGGTCACAGGGACACGGTGGGGACATCAGGGACAAGCAGGGGACACCGGGGGACTCGGGGGACAGTGCCACCTTCTCCCTGGGGGGTTCCCGAGGGCGGCGTCTCGGCCGCGGCTCCGTCAGCAGCAAAAACCTGGGCCTGGGGGAGGAGGGGGGGATCAGAGCCTCGAGGGACCCCTAAAACCCCACAGACCCCCCCAAACCCTCAAAACCACCCCTGAGCCCCACCCAAACCACACCTCAGACCCCTCAGCCCCCCCAGACTGCTCCCCAGACCCCCAAACCACCCACAGCACCCCCAAATCACCTCTCAGCCAATCCAAGCCCCTCTAAATCCCCTCCCAGCCCTCCAAATCACCCCTCAGTCCCCCTAATCCCCTCCCAGCCCCCTCAAACTGCCTCTCAGTCCCCCCAAATCTCCTTCCAGACCCCCAAATCCCCTCTCAGCCCCCCCAAATCCCTACCCTGTCCCCCCAAATCCCCTCCCAGCCCCCCAAACCGCCCCCCAGCCCCCCAAGTCCCCGTACGTTGATGGCGAAGCCGGCAGGGGGGTCGAAGTCGGCGGGCGGGCGGGTGAGGCTGCGGTACTGCTGGTACATGTCGTCCCCAATGTCCGACAGCAGCTGGCTCACCTCGCTGGGCGCCGCGCTCTTGGGGTCCCCCTTGTCACCTGAGGGGGGACACGGCGTTCAGGGGGGACAGGGGGCACCCCCAGAGGGGCTGGGGATGCCTGGGGGATGGGGCACCCTGATGGCTCCCTATAGGGATACCCCAATTCTGTCCCTAGATGGATACCCCAATCCATTCCCTATAGGAACACTCCAATTCCCCCTATACGAACACCCCAAATCCTTCCCTACATAGACACCCCAATTCCCCCTACATGAACGCCCCAATTTTCCTATACGGACACCCCAATTCCTCCTATACGAACACCCCAATTCCTTCCCTACACAGACATCCCAATTTCCCCTTTATGAACACCCCAATTTTCCTACATGGATACCCCAATCCCTCCTATGTGGACACCCCAATTCCTGTTCCACGTGCTGCCCACTCCTCCCTCTGCCCACCCCGAGCCCCTGTACCCTCATCAGGGACACAGTGGGCACCCAGGACATTGCACAGGACACCCCAAATCCAGTTCCACGTGCTCCCCACTCCTCCTTCTGCAACCCAAATTTCTCTGGAGGTGTTTGCCCCCACTGTGGGAGTTCCCCAAGTCCCCCAAATGCCCAGGGCATTTATCAGAGGCCCAGGGCATTGCACAGGACACCCCAAATCCAGTTCCACGTGCACCCCACTCCTCCCTCTGCACCTCAAATTTCTCTGGGGGTGTCTGCCCCCATTGTGGGGGCTCCCCAACTCCCCCAAACCCTTGTCAGAGGCCCAGCACATCACACAGTACACCCACAGGGGCATGATGGGCACCCAGGGCGTTGCACAGGACACCGAAAGGGGCATGGTGGCACCCAGGGCATTGCACAGGACACCCCAATTCCCGCTCCACGTGCTCCCCACTCCTCCCTCTGCCCACCCTGAGCCCCCCGTACCCTCGTCAGGAGCGTGGTAGGCAGCCAGGGCGTTGAGCATGTCGTAGATGACGTCGCGGATGGGCTCGGGGATGGGCGGCAGCGCGGCCGCCTTGGCCGGCGTGGTCTTCACCAGCTGCACCGCGTTGGGGCCCTTGATCCGCAGGTTCTCAAACTCGTCGTCAGAGGCTGGGAAATTGGGGGGGAAATTGGGGGTCAGGGATTTGGGGGGATCCTCAGCGGTGTCAGGTTGGGGATGAGGATGAGATGGGATGCTGGTTTTTGAGGGGTGGAGGCACCGCTGGGACTCTCATTCTGAGAAACCCCAGTTCTGAGGATAAGAGGACCCCTGGAACCCATTTTTGGGGAGAGAAGCATCCCTGGGACCCCCATTCTGAGGGTGAATGGACCCTTGGGACCCCGTTTTTGGGGAGAGAAGCACCCTGGGACCTCTGTTCTAACAGACCCTTGGGACCTCATTTTTGGGGATAAAGGCACCCCTAGGACCCCTGTTCTGAAAGAAACTTGGAACCCCATTTATAGAGGATAGAGACACCCTGGGATCCCCTTCATGAATCCTCCCAGGACCTCATTACAGCTGCCAGGGACCCCCCAGGATTCCCCCCCATGTCCCCGTCCCTCTCCAAAAGCCCCCCACATCCCAGACCCCCTTAAGGAGCCTGTTTCAAGTACCGAGACCCTCCCCTAGATCCCTCCCACACCCCAGACCCCCTCCAAGAGCCTGTTCCATGTACCATGACCCTCTCCGGGGGCTCCTGCCGTGACCCCTCCAGGACCTGCCATGTCCCTGTCCCCCCTCCAGGATCCCCTCCACATCCCAGACCCCCCTCCAGGAACCTGCTCCAGGTACCAAGACCCTCCCCAGGATCACCCCCATATCTCAGCCCCCCTCCAGGATCCCCTCCACATCCCAGACCCCCCTCCAGGAACCTGCTCCAGGTACCCGCACCCCCAGGACCCCCGTGCCCCTCACCGGTGCCGGAGCCGCGCGGCGCGGGCAGGGCGATGCGGATGCAGCCCGTGGCCACCTCGGTGAAGACGTTGGGGCTGCGGCAGGCGGCGGGGCCCAGCACCCGCAGGATGTAATTCACCTCCCGAGAGCCCAGGCTGCCAGAAACCACCCCCGAGGTGGTGCTGCCCGCCCCGCTCGTGGCTGCTGAGCGAACCACCTGGGCACGGGCACATGGCGGCGACATCGTGGGCATAGGGCCAGGGGGGCGCCCCTGGGAGAGCTTCTCATGGGAGCCAGGAGCTCCAGAGGTGCAGAGCCCTCCTTGGCCCCAGAGTGCCAATTCCCTGATCCCCTCGTCTCCTGCAGCCCCAGCTCCCTGATCTCCTTGTCCCCACGACCCCCCTATTCCCTGATCCCCTCGTCCCCTGGATCCCAATTCCCTGATCCCCTTGTGCGCATCCCCCCCAGTTCCCTGATCCCCTCGTCCCCTGAGGCCCCAATTCCCTGATCCCCTCGTCCTCATGACCCCCAGTTCCCCGATCCCCTCGTCCCCTGGATCCCAATTCTCTGATCTCCCTGTCCCCTGGACCCCAATTCCCCGATCCCTTTGTCCCTTGCAGCACCAATTTCCTGTTCCTCTTGTCACCAATGTCCCCTGGACCCCCAATTCCTTGATCCTCTCTCCCCCAGCCCCCCAACTCCCCTCTCCCTTTATCCCCCCCCCAGCCCCCCAATTCCTTCTCCCTTCCCTCCACCCCACCAATCCCCCTCTCCCCCAGCCCCTCAATTTCCTCTTCCCTTTTTCCCCCACCCCCTAGCTCCTCTCTCCTCACCCCCAGCACCCCAATTTCTCTCCCCTTCTTCTCCAGCCCCTCAATCTCCCTCTCTCTTCACCCCCAGGCCCCCAACCCCCCTTATTCCTCTCTACCCCAGCTCCCCAATCCCCCTCTCCCCCAGTACCCCAATTCCTCTCTCCCCTCACCCCAGCCCCCCAACTCCCCTCTCCTTTCATTCCTCTCACCCCCAGCCCCTCAATCCCCTCACCCCAGCCCCCTAAACCCCTCTCCCTTTATTCCCCTCTCCTCCAACCCCAATTACCTTTCCCCACTCCCAATTCTCTCCCCTCTCCCTTTACCCCCCTCACCCCCAGCCCCCCAATCCCCTTTCCTTTTATTCCCCTCACCACCAGCCCAATTCCTTCTCCCCTCTCTTCTCCCCCAGACCCCCAAATCCCCTTTCCCTTTATTCCCCTCACCCCCATCCCCCCAATCCCCCTCTCCCTTTATTCCCCTCACCCCCAGCCCAATTCCTCTCTCCCCTCACCCTCAGCCCCCCAAACCCCTCTCCCTTTATTCCCCTCACCCTCAGCCCAATTCCCTCTCCCCCCTCCCCAAACTCCCCTCTCCCTTTACCCCCCTCACCCCCAACCCCCCAAACCCCCTCTCCCCCCTCCCCAGCCCTCACCTTCTCCATGGTGTGCCTCAGCGTGCAGGGATCCTCGATGATGTGCCGGAAGAGCAGCGTGACGAGCGGCGTGAAGCCGGTGAAGCCGGAGCTCTGCGTGAGCGCCAGGATGGTGCGCGTGGAGCGCAGCTCGGCGAACAGCAGCGCGTGCTTGTGCTGCCGCGTCAGGCGCAGGCACAGGCGCAGCGTGGCGTGCAGCGTGTCGGGGTCCACGGGCACCCCCAGCATGCTGACGCACGCCCGCAGCACGGCCGGCACCGCCTCCTCCGCCAGGCCCCGCACCGGAGCCTCGGCGTCCGCGCCGGGGTCGTCCCGCGGCTCCTCGGGGGTGGGAGTGGGGCAGGGAGGGGATGGGCAGGGGGCGGTGGGAGTGGTGGTGGTGCTGGTGGTGGTGGTGGTGGTGGTGGAAGGGGGGTCTTCGTCTGTAGAAGGAGGGTCTGGAGCTGTGGGGAGGAGGAAAGGGGTGAGGAGGGTGGGTTTTGGGGGGTGGGTATTGGTGGGGGGTCTTGGGCACTTAGTTGTGGCCCCTGTGACACCCCCATGGCCCTTCTGACCCCCCATGACCATTCTTGACCCTCATGGCCATTCTGATCCCACCAAGACCCCTGTGACCCCCTCATGACCATTCTGACCCCCATGGCCATTCTGACCCCATGTGACCCCCAATGGCCATTCTGATCCCCCATGGCCATTCTGACCCCCCATGACCATGGTCCCTGTGACCCCCCCACGATCATTCTGATCCCACCATGGCTACTCCTGACCCCACCATGGCCTCTGTGACCCCCCCATGACCATCCTGACCCCCAATGGCTATTCTGAACCCACCATGACCCCCCAGACTCTGCCAAAATCCCTCCAATCCCCGCCATGACCCCTCAGACCCCCCCAAACCTCTCAGAGCCCCCAAAACCCCTCAGCTCCCCCCCCATGACCCCTCAGACACCCCCCATAACCACGCAGATTCCCCCCCCAGCCCCATACCGGGGGTCTCATCCTTGCCCTTCCCCTCGGGGTCCTCGGCGCCCCCCTCATCGCGGCCCTTCCCGGCCCGGGGGGGTCTCAGCAGCGTCAGCATCACCGGGCGCCGGTTCCCGGTCTCCTCGTTCACCTGGGGACACCGGGGGGTGACAGGGGTGACACCGGGACTCGTCCCCATGGGGTGACACCAGGGGTGTCCCTCTGCCATGGGGGGATTCCTGTGTCTCACAAGGTGACACCAGCAGGGTGTCCCCTGCAGTGGGTGACACTGGGGCCGTGTTCCCCTGGGCTGGGTGGCACCAGGGCCTGACCCCTGCCCTTAGGGGATGTCCCCATGTCCTGGGTGACCCTGGGCTGTGTCCCCATGACCTTGGGCTGTGTCCAGAATGTGTCCCCATGACCCTGGGCTGTGTCCAGGATGTGTCCCCGTGCCCCAGGCCTGTGTCCCCATGACCCTGGGTTGTGTCCAGGATGCATCCCCATGACCCTGGGCTGTGTCCCCATGCCCTGGGGCTGTGTCCCCATGACCTTGGCTGTCCCCAGGGCCATGTCCCCAAGCCCTGGGGCTGTGTCCCTGCTCCCTGGCTGACTCCAGGCTGTGCCCCAGGGGCTGTGTCCCCATTACTTGGGACTGTGTCCCCATGTTCCGGCTGTTCCCAGGCCGTGTCCCCATACCCTGGGGCTGTGTCCCCATGACTCTGGGCCGTGTCCCCAAGGCCCCCAGCCCGTGCCCAGCCCCTCACCTGCACCATGGTGGTGAACTGCACGGTGTAGCGCCGCCTGCCGGCCGTGAAGCGCACGCTGGGCTCCCCGGCTCTCCAGGCCGCGTCGATGGTGCTGTTGTTGCTGGCACTGTAGCTGCACCAGCGGCCAGAGCGGTCGTCAAACCAGCGCCAGTTGTTCCCAGTGGCCTGCAGGTACTGGGGGGGGACACGTGGGGAGGGGGGGTCAGCGGTCTGGAGCCCCTCGTGTGCCCCCCACACCCTGTTTGGGGTGGTGAGGTCACTGTGCCCATCACAGGGATGCTGTGTGTCCCCCAGGACCCCTGTGCGTCACCCCAGACCCTGTGTATGACCCCATGTTCCCCAAAACTCTGGATGTCAACCACTGTACAGGTACTCCCCAGGGCTCTGTGTGTCACCCACTGTGTCACCCCAGACCCTGTGTGTCACCCCCTATGTACCCCAGTCACTGTGTGTGACCCCTTGTGTCACCCAAGGCTCTGTGTGTCACCCTCTGTGTCCCCCAGGGCCCTGTGTGTGACCCCATGTCTCCCAAGACTCTGGATGTCAACCCCTGTGTGCCCCAGGGTGCTCCCCAGGGCTCTCTGTGTCACCCCTTGTGTCACCCCAGACCCTGTGTGTCACCCCCTGTGTACCCCATGTCCCCCAAGACTCTGGATGTCAACCCCAAGGTGCTCCCCAGGGCTCTGTGTGTCACCCACTGTGTCACGCTCTGTGTCCCCCAACACCCTGTGTCACCCTCAACCCTGCATGTCACCCCCTGTGTCCCCAGGCCACTGTGTGTCACCCCCTGTGTCACCCTGGCTGTTCCAACCCACATCCCAGCCCCACCATGTGTCCCCAGGAGCCCCCCCATGTCCCCTCCCAGCCCCCCCAAATTCCCCTCAGGACCCCCCAAATTTCCCCCAGGACCCCCCCAAACCCCCCAGGACCCCTCAAACCCCCCAGGACCCCCCAAATTCCCCCCAGCCCTCCCACCTTGTTCATCTGCGCGCGGCGCTTGGACGACACGGCCGTCTTCTCATAGAAATCAATCAGCAGCAGCACAGGGGTGATCCACCTATTGTGGGGGGCAAAAGAGTCCTGAGAGCATCCTGGGGGCGTTTTTGGGGGGTTCTGGGGGGTCTGGGAGGGGTCACTCCTTACTTGGGGGTCTGCACCTCCTTGTGCTCCTTGGCAGCCTGCAGGCAGGGCTGCACCACCTCCAGCAGCTTGATCAGCACATCCAGCACGCAGCTGGACTCCACCACGCGGGCACAGGGCAGCTTCAGCTCCTGGGGCACCCCAAAAACATCAGCACCCCAAAAATCATCCCAAACAACCCCAAAATCCCGACCAAAATATCCAGAAACAGCCTCGAAATATAAACAGAAACCAGCACGCAGCTGGACACTCCTAAGGGGGCACAAGGCAGCTTCAGCTCCTGCGGCACCCCAAAAATCATCAGCACCCCAAAAAACATCCCAAACAACCCCCAAAATATCCTCTAAAACACCCCAAAACAACCCCAAACCTTGGGATTTTCAGAAAATGGATAACACCTGACATATTTTGTGAGGGACATGAGGCCCAGGGACCCTGGAGTGTTCCCCCCCCAAGTTTTGGGGTGCCTCCCCAGTTTTGGGTTATCCCTTCCAGTTTTTGGGGTCACTCTCCAGGTTCTGGGATCCCCCCAAAAGTTTTGGGTTCCCCCCAAAAGTTTTGAGTTTCCTACCCCCTCAGCTTTTTGCGGGCCTCCCCAGGTTTTGGGTTAAACCCCCCAAGTTTTGGGGTCATTCCCTCCAGGTTTTGGGGTCATTCCCCCCAAGTTTTGGGGTCATTCCCTCCAGGTTTTGGGGTCATTCCCCCCAAGTTTTGGGGTCATTCCCTCCAGGTTTTGGGGTCATTTCCCCCAGGTTTTGGGGTCATTCCCTCCAGGTTTTGGGGTCATTTCCCCCAGGTTTTGGGGTTAAACCCGCCCAGGTTTTGGGGTCATTCCCCCCAGGTTATGGGGTCATTCCCTCCAACTTTTGGGGTCACTTCCACCAATTTTTGGGGTAATTCCTCCAGGTTTTGGGTTAACCCCCCAGGTTTTGGGGTCTCGCAGGGTTTTGGGTTAAACCCCCAGGTTTTGTGGTCACTCCTCAGGTTTTGGGTGAACCCCCCCAGGTTTTGGGGTCCCCCCCGGGTTTTGGGGTACCTCAAAGAGCAGGGTGAGCAGCAGGATGCGCGTGGCCAGGTTGGAGGCCTGGGGCAGGGTGGCCATTTGGCTGATCCACTCCGACACCGTCTTGGTGTCGCTGGTGGTCAGCGGCACGGCCGCCTTGATCAGGACATCGGCTGCTTCCCACACCTGGGGGTCAAGGGTCAGTGGTCAGTGGGGTCAGGGGTCACTGGGGGTCAGCAGGGTCAGTGGGTCAGTAAGATTTACGAGGGTCAGTGGGGGTCACAGAATCAGTGGTCAGCAGGGGTCAGTGGCATTCAGGGAGTCAGAGTGGTCAGTGGGGCGCAGGGGGGCACCTGGCACATCTGGGGGTTCAGAGGGTCTCAGGGTGGGTTTGAGGGGCTCACGGTGGGTTTGGAACAGGTTTGGGGCAGGTTTAGGTTGGGTTTAGGCTGGGTTTAAGGCTCCATACCTGCTGCACCACCTGTCTGAGCACCAAGTCCCAGTAGGCTGGGCCACTGCGGTGCACAGCCACCATTGGGGTCAGGGGTCTCAGGGTGGGTTTGGGGCAGGTTTCAGGGTCTCAGGGCTGGTTCAGGGTGGGTTTAGGGCAGGTTTAGGCTGGGTTTAAGCTGGATTCAGGGCTCCATACCTGCCGCACCACCTCTTTGAGCACCGAGTCCTGGCAGGCCAGGCCGTTGCGGCACACAGCCACCATTGGGGTCAGGGGTCTCGGGGTGGGTTTGGGGCAGGTTTAGGGGTCTCAGGGCTGGTTCAGGGTGGGTCTAAGCTGAGTTTAGGCTGGGTTTAAGGCTCCATACCTGCTGCACCACCTGTTTGAGCACTGAGTCCCGGTAGGCCGGGCCATTGCAGCACATGGCCATCATTGGGGTCAGGGGTCTCGGGGTGGGTTTGGGGGTCTCAGGGCTGGTTCAGGGGTGTCAGGGCTGGCTCAGGATGGATTTGGGGCAGGTTTAGGGTGGGTTTAGGGCAGATTTAGGCTGTATTTAGGGCTCCATACCTGCTGCACCACCTGTTTGAGCACTGAGTCCCGGTAGGCCGGGCCGTTGCGGCGCACGGCCGTCATCAGCAGGTCGCACACGCGGTACACGGTGTCGGGCAGCTCGTCCAGCAGCTGAGAGCAGCCCGGCAGCATCGAGTCCGTGAAGGCGCCGAGCTCGGCCGCCTCCAGGGGCTCGGCCCCCTCGAACTTCTCCAGGCACTTGGCCTCCTCCTCCTCCTGCCGCTCCCGCGCCCGCCGCTCCTCCTCCTCCTTGCGGCACGCGGCCTCCTGAGGGGGAAATGGGGTGAGGAGGGGGAGAAAGGGGGAGAAATGGGGTTTGGGGCAGGGAAATGGGGTTTGGGGTAGGGAAATGGGGGAGAAATGGGGTTTGGGGCAGGGAAATGGGGGAGAAATGGGGTTTGGGGCAGGGAAATAGGGTTTGGGGCAGAGAAATGGGGTGAGGAGGGGGAGAAAGGGGGAGAAATGGGGTTTGGGGTAGGGAAATGGGGGAGAAATGGGGTTTGGGGCAGGGAAATAGGGTTTGGGGCAGAGAAATGGGGTGAGGAGGGGGAGAAAGAGGGGAGAAATGGGGTTTGGGGGGAGAAATAGGGGTGTGAGGCAGGGAAATGGGGGAGAAATGGGGGTTTGGGGCAGGGAAATGGGGGTTAGGGCAGGGAAATGGGGCGAGGAAGGGAAGAAAGAGGGAGAAATGGGGGTTTGGGGGCAGGGAAATGGGGGTCTGGGGCAGGGAAATGGGGGTCTGGGGCAGGGAAATGGGGTTTGGGGTAGGGAAATGGGGTTTGGGGTAGGAGAAATGGGGTTTGGGGTAGGGAAATGGGGTTTGGGGCAGGGAAATGGGGTTTTTAGGACAGGAAATGGGGTTTTTGGGGGTCCCACCTCTGGGGACTCAGCGCGCTGCTCCATGGGGATGTCCTGGCCCAGGGACATGGCGATGGCTCTCATCATCTGATCCTCCTCTGACATGCTCAGGTCCTGGGGGGGCAGCGTCAGGGGATGTGGGGACTTCCCCCAAACCACGCCAAAAACCCCCCAGGAACCTCCCCCCACAGAAATACTCAGACCCCCAAAAACCACCCAGTCTCCTCCAAGACCTCCCCAACCACTCAGGACCCCCTAAAACTCCTCAGGGCCCCTCCAAAACCACCTTGAAATTCCTCAAATCCCCTTCCCCTGCTTCAGGAGCCCCCATTTAGCCCCTCAGCCCCCCAAGTGACCTGTGCTGAGCCCCTCAAACCCCTCCCTGACCCCCCAAACCCCTCCCTGATCCCCCAAATCCTCCCCATTTCCTTTTTCCTCACTGCAGGACCCCCCCAAACCCCTCTTTGTGTCCCCCAAATCCCTCCCTGTGCCCCCCAAACCTCCCCATTTCCCCTTCCCCAGCCCCAGCCCCCCCCGTTGTGCCCCCCCAGCCCCACTGACCCGTGCAGAGCCCCCCATCAGCGGGGGTGGGTGGGTGAGCAGGTACTCCGTGGCCTGCTCCATGGTGTTGGTGTTGAGCAGGGCCTCCATGGCGTGCTCCCGTGAGAAACCCATGTCCATCAGCTGGGGGGGCACAGGGGGGCACAGGGAAGGGTTTGGGGGCGATTTGGGGGGGATTTGGGGGCACAGGGAAGGATTTGAAGAAGATTTAGGGGGACCTCCTACCCCCCCATTTTTCCCTCCCACCACCATTTTTTTCCATTCCTCCCCATTTCTCCATCCCACCCTCCAATTTTTTATCCCGTGCCCCAATCTTTTATCCCACTCCACAATTTCTTTGCTCCACTTCTCAGTTTTTGGCCTCCCACCCACATTTTTTTCCCTCCCACTCTTTTCCATCCCACTCCCATTTTTTTTCCTCCCAATCCCATTTTTTTCCCTCCCACCCTCATTTTTCTGTCCCACCTCCCAATTTTTGGCCTCCCACCCCAAAATTTTCTGTCCCATCCCCATTTTTTCCCCTCCCATTCCCATTTTTTTCCCTCCCACCCCCATTTTCCCCCTCCCACCCCCCATTTTTCCCCTTCCCACACCTGCTGCAGCTGCTGCTGGTTGACGTGGGGCTCCCTGCGGGCTCCCCCCTCGTCCCCCCCGGGCTCGTCGGGCGCGGGTCCCTCTCGCTCGCGGCCCAGGCGCTCGCGCAGCAGCGGCTCCGCGCGCAGGATGTGGCACAGGATGGCCAGCATGGACTCGGCCATGCGGCCCCCGTACACCTTCAGCGGCCGCCGCTGCCACAGCTGCTTGATGCAGGCGAACGCGGCCTGGGGACACAGCGGGGAACACGGTGGGGACGTGGTGGGGATACGGCAGGGACAGGGCAAGGACATGGCAGGGACATGGGGACACAGCGGGGAACACGGTGGGGACGTGGTGGGGATACGGCAGGGACAGGGTAAGGACATGGCAGGGACATGGGGACACAGCGGGGACACGGTGGGGACATGGAAGGGAGAAGGTGGGGACACGGTGGGGATACGGCAGGGACATGGGGACACAGCGGGGACACGGTGGGGACGTGGTGGGGATACGGCAGGGACAGGGCAAGGACATGGCAGGGACATGGGGACACAGCGGGGAACACGGTGGGGACGTGGTGGGGACACAGTGGAAAATGGTAGGGACATGGCGGGGACATGGTGGGGACATGGCAGGGAGAAGGTCAGGACACAGTGGGGACACAGCAGGGAGAAGGTGGGGACATGGTAGGGACATGGAAAGGAGAAGATGGGGACAGGGCAGGGACATGGGGACATGGTGAGGACATAGCAGGAAATGGTGGGGACGTGGAAGGGAGAAGGTGGGGACATGGCAGGGACATGGAAAGGAGAAGATGGGGACAGGGCAGGGACATGGGGACATGGTGAGGACACAGCGGGAAATGGTGGGGACATGGTAGGGAGAAGGTGGGGAAACGGTGGGAACATGGCAAGGCAAAGATGGGGACATGGTGGGGACACAGTGGGGACATGGCAGGGATATGGTGGGGACATGGTGGGGACAGGAGTTTTGGGGAGGTGAGAAATGAGCAAACCCCATTTATCCCTCCCCTAACCCCATTTCCTCCCATCCCAAACCCCATTTCCCCCATCCCAAACCCCATTTCCCCCTCCCCTAACCCCATTTCCTCCCATCCCAAACCCCATTTCCCCCATCCCAAACCCCATTTCCCTCTCCCCAAACCCTGTTTTTCCCTCCCAAACCCCATTTCCCCCTCCCCAAACCCCGTTTTTCCCCCTGCCCACCTTCTGGGTGACCACGAGGAAGCGCAGGGCGCTGAAGGGGGGGTGTCCATGTGGGGGGGCCTTGGCAGGCAGGGCATGGGGGGACTCCAGCACCGTGCTGGGGTTCACCATCTTCTCCACCAGCATCAGCCACGCGTCCAGGAACTCCCCGGTGCCGTCTGGCAGGTCGGGGTGCTCCAGACCCTCCCCAACCGGCACCTTGCCCCCCATGGACAGCGCCCAGTTAAAGGTTCTGGGGGAAAAAAAGGGATTTGGGGTGTTGGGAGGGACCCTGAGGTCATGGGAGGGACCAGATGAAGGGTCTGGGGGGGTAAAGGGATTTGGGGTGCTGGGAGGGACCCCAAGGTCATGGGAACATCCCCCCACACACAAGAAGGGAGTTGGAGGGGTCAGTGTCCATGGTCAGTGCCCTTGGTCAGGGTCAGTGTCCCAGGGGGAATCCCAGGATCAGTGTCAGTGTCCAGGGGCACTGGTCTGTGTCCATGGTCAGTGTCCAGGAGTATTAGTCAGTGTCTGGTCAGTGTCCACGATCAGTGTCCAGTGTCTACGATCAGTGTCCAGTCAGGGTACAGAGTCCACGGTCATTGTCCACGGTCAGTGAACAGAGTCCACGGTCATTTTCTATGGTCAGTGTCCAGTGTCCACGATCACTGTCCACACTCAATGTGTGGTGTCCACAGTCAGTATCTCATCAGTGTCCATGGTCACTCTGCAGTGTCAGGTCAGTGTCCAGTCAGTGTCCATACTCAGTGTCCAGTCAGTGTCCATGGTCAACGTGCAATGTCAGGTCAGTGTCCATGCCCAGCGTCCAGTCAGTGATCGTGGTCATTGTCCATGGTCAGTGTCCAATGTCCAGTCAGTGTCCATGGTCAATATCCATGGTCGGTGTGCAGTTTCGGGTCAGTGTGAGGTCAGTGTCCAGTGGCTGGTCAGTGTCCGTGCTCAGCATCCGCCAGTGTCCATGGTCAACGTCCATGGTTAGTGTGCAGTGTCCAGTCAGTGTCCATGGCCAGTGGTCAGTGTGTGGTCAGTGTCCAGTGTCCGTGATCAGTGTCTGGTCAGTGTCCAGTGTGTGGTCAGTGTCCAGCTCACTCGAAGAGGGCGTTGTGGCCGCCGGAGCAGAGGAATTTCTGCAGCATGAGGTGATAGGGGAACTTGCGCTCGTCGAACAGCATGGGCGACGTGAACCCCACCGAGCAGATGAAGAACGTCAGCCTGGGGGCACGGGATGGGGTCAGTGCTGGGCATGGCACTGGGCACTGACCACAGCACTGGCCACAGGCACTGCCCACAGCACCGGGCACGGCCATGGGTACTGCCCACAGCACCAGGCAGTGACCATGGCACCGGGCACGGGCACTGCCCAAGCTCTGGCCCCTGGAGGTGGCAGACCCACCTCTGTCCCTGTCCCTGGTCCATCCCTGTCACCTCAGCCCCATCCCCCTCCCCAGCCCCTCCTCTTTCCAATCCCACCCCATTCCCAGCCTTGCTCCTCTCCCACACTGCCTCACTGCCATTCCCTTCTGTCCCAGCCTCGTTCCTCTCCTATTCCCAGCCCTTTCCATCCCCATCCCCCTTCCCATTTCCTCTCCCGTTTCCAACACTGTTCCCATTCCCATGCATGTCCCTATTCCCATTCCCATCCCAGTTCCAACTCCCAATCCCATTCTCAATTCCCGTTTTCAATTCCCATTCCCATTGTCCCCATTGTCCCTGACCAGAACCGTGGCACTGGGGTGTAGGGCCGGCGGTTGCCAGCTCAGCCCCTTGGTCAGCAGCCGGGTCAGCACCGAGGCCATGCCCTTTCCCATTCCATTCCAAACCCTGTTCCCATCCCATTCCAGTTCCCATCCCAGTTCCCATCATTCCCATCCCTATCCCCACTGTCACTGACCGGAACCGTGGCGTGGGGGTGTAGGGGGGCGGTTGCCAGCTCAGCCCCTTGGTCAGCAGCCGGGTCAGCGCCGAGGCCGTGGCGCGGGCGGCCGCGGTGGGCGCGGGGGCGGCGGCGGCCGCGTGGTGGCTGCGGCGCTGCCGCACCGGGGAGCCCACGCAGAGCTTGACCAGCAGCCCAAAGAGCTCGGCCAGAGCCCGGCCCAGCCGCGACGAGGCTGTGGGGACACAGGGACAGTGAGACCCTTGGGGAGGGATGGAGGGACGTGGACAAAGGCATACTGGGGACAGAGGGACACAGGGGACAGACGGACACAAGGGGACAAGCTCAGCCAGAGCCCGGCCCAGCCGCGATGAGGCTGCGGGGACATGGGGACAGTGAAACCCTTGGGGAGGGACAGAGGGACACAGGGGACAGACGGACACAAGGGGACAAGCTCAGCCAGAGCCCAGCCCAGCCGCGATGAGGCTGCAGGGACATGGGGACAGTGACATCCTAGGTGGGGACAGAGGGACACAGGGGACAAGCCTGGCCAGTGCCTGGCCCAGCTGTGCTGAGGCTGTGGGAACACGGGGACAGTGAGACCCTTGGGGAGGGACAGAGGGACAGGGGACAGAGGGACACAAGGGACAAGCTCAGTCAGAGCCCAGCCCAGCCACGATGAGGCTGCAGGGACATGGGGACAGTGAGAGCCCAGGTGGGGACAGAGGGACATGGAGGACAGAGGGACACAGGGGACAAGGGGGGACAGGGGGACACACAGGGTGAGACCCTCAGGGGGGACATGGGGGTGAGACCCCTGGGATGCCCCCAAACTGTTTAAGAGGCCCCCTAACACAGTTTTAGAGTCTCCCAGGCTATTTCTGGGAGCCCCCTGACCCATTCCTGCAGCCCCCCACCCTGGTTTTGAGTCCCCCACCCCATTGTTGGAGCCCCCCCACCCCATTTCAGACCCCTCCTCACCAGAGAGCAGGGGTTTGATCTGTTTGATGCGGGCAGCCATGGCTGGGGTGATCTTGGCCTTGGCTTTGGGGTCGCTGGCGCTGGGCTCGTCCGTCTCCATGGGGGCCAGGGGCTCCCCCTCCAGCCCCATCCCCTCCAGCAGCCCCTGGGCTGGGGGGGGGTCACTGCCCACCCCCCCTGCAGGGCCTGGGCCCTCTGCCTCGCCTTCTGTGGGGGAGAGGGGTGAGAGACCCATAGAGACCACCCAAAAATTACCCTTTCCACAGAGACCCCCAAAAACTGGAAATTCCTACAGAGACCCCCCCCCCCCAAACCTGACATTTCCTAAAGACATTCTCCCAAAACTGACCTTTCCTACAGTGACCCCAAAAAACTGGAAATTCCTACAGAGACTCCCCTCCAAAACTGACATTTCCTAAAGAGATTCCCCCCAAAACTGACCCTTCCCACAGAGATCCTCCATTTTCTACACAGACCTCCCCAAAATTGACCTTTTCCACAGAGACCCCCTCATATCCAACATTTCCTATAAAGACCCCACCAAAATCAACCTCCCCCACAGAGACTCCCCTATAAACCTTTCCAAGACCCCCTCAAAACTCCGTAAATCCCCCTAAAATCCACATAAATTTCCTCCAACCCCCAATAATGCCTCCCCAAACCCCCATAAATCCCCCCAAACCCTCCAAAAACCACCATCCAGTCCCCTAAACCCTCCAAAATTCACCCAAACCCTCCCCAAACCCCCCAAAATCCACATAAATCCCCCCAAATATGCCCCCCAGCCCCACCTGCCCTGCGGCCGCCCTGGGGAGGGCTGGGGGCCGTTTTCTCCTCCTTGGGCACGAGTTTCTGCATGTCAGCCTGGCCAAACTCACAGCCTGGGGGGAGGCTGGGGGGGCACAGGGGGGGTCACAGGGCTGGGGGCACCTCCTGGGCACCCAGAGCCCCCCCAGTGCCCCCCAGTAACCTGGTAGGGGGGTACAGACACTGGGAGCAGCCCAGCTGGCTCAGCCCAGTGTCCCTGCAGTGTCCCCAAAACTTTCATCAGCGACATCCCAGCGCACCCCAAACCCTCACCAGTCCATCCATTACCCTCCCAGTGCCCCCCAAGCCCTCACCAGTCCATCCATTACCCTCCCAGTGCCCCCCAAGCCCTCACCAGTCCATCCATTACCCTCCCACTGCCCCCCAAGCCCTCCCCAGTCCCTCCCAGTGCCCCCAGTACCTGTTGGGGGTGCAGAGGGACAGCAGCACGGTGCTCTCCCACACCAGCGAGCAGTAGAGCTGGCTCAGCTTGCCCAGCACGCTCAGCCCCAGCTGGGATCCCCACTGGTTCACTGAGATAGCCCTGATCTCGCTCTGGGGGGACAGCAGGACCCCAAAATTCCCTGAGACCCCAAAGCCCTCCCCAAACCCCTTTCAAAACCCCCCAATAATTTTCCAAGCCCCCAAAGCCCTTTCAAACCCCTCCAGATCTCTTTCAAGCCCCCAAAGACACTCCCAAACTACTTCTGCAAACCCCCACAAACCCCCATTAAAATCCTCTAAGCCTCAAACCCACCCAAACACACTCAAAGTTCCCCAAGCCCCATTCAACCACCCCCAAGGTCCATTCAAAACCCTCCAAATCCCCCCAAGCCCCTTTCAAACCCCATTTAAGCCCCCCACCCCCATTTAAACCTCCCCAAACCCCACTCAACCCCCCAACCCATTTTAAACCCCCCCAAACCCCATTTAAACCCCCTAAGCCCCATTCCAACCCCCCCAAACCCCTCCCCAAGCCCCCCCAAACTGGTTTTAAAACCCTCCAAACACCATTTCACCCCCCTCAAACCCCATTTAACCCCCCCAAACCCACTCCAACCCCCCAAAACCCCCCTCAAACCCCATTCCAAGTCCCCCAAACCCCTCCCCAAGCCCCCACTCAAACCCTCCAAACCCCATTTAAACTCCCTAAGCCGCATTCTAACCCCCCAAACCACTCCTCAACCCCCCCGAACACCATTCAAACCCCCTCAAACCCATTTCAAAACCCTCCAAACCCCATTTAACCCCTCCCAAACCCCACTCCAACCCCCCAAATCCCACTCAACTCCCCCCAAACCCCATTTAAACCCCCCAAACCCCACTCCAAACCCCCCAAACCCCATTCAACCCCCCCCAATCCCCATTCAAACCCCACTCCAAACCCCCCAACCCCCTCCCCATTACCTGTCCCACCCTGCAGGTGTGCACAAACATCATGATGAAGGCGTGGGCGGCGGTCAGGGCGTGCAGCAGGGGGGTGGCCTGGGCTGACAGGGTGGCATCGGGCACTGCCCCCGCCCCCGCCAGCTCCCGCAGCAGCACCGACCCCCCCGGGGCCTCGATGGGCCGGTGCAGCGGCTCCAGGGCCGAGAGCACGGCCTCGAGCTGCACCAGCCCCTCCTGCAGCACCTTGGGCTCGTGGGACAGCGTCTGGGGACACAGAGAGGGGACATTTGGGTCATTGAAACCTCCCAGGGGTCACTGAACCCTCCTGGGGGGCACTGAACTCTCCTGGGGATCACTGAACTGTCCTGGGGGTCACTGAACCCTCCTACAGCACCTTGGGCCCGTGGGACAGGGTCTGGGGACACAGAGAGGGGACATGGGGGTCACTGAGGGGGCACTGAACCCTCCTGGGCAACACTGAACCCTCCTGCAGCACCTTGAGCTTGTGGGACAGGGTCTGGGGGGACAGAGAGGGGACATCAGGGTCACTGTCCTGGAGCACCCTGGGCTCGTGGGAGAGAGTCTGGGGACACAGAGAGGGGACATCAGGGTCACTGTCCTGGAGCACCCTGGGCTCGTGGGAGAGTCTGGGGACACAGAGAGGGGACATCAGGGTCACTGTCCTGGAGCACCCTGGGCTCGTGGGAGAGAGTCTGGGGACACAGAGAGGGGACATCAGGGTCACTGTCCTGGAGCACCCTGGGCTCGTGGGAGAGAGTCTGGGGACACAGAGAGGGGACATCAGGGTCACTGAGGGGGCACTGAACCCTCCTGCAGCACCTTGGGCTCATGGGACAGGGTCTGGGGACACAGAGAGGGAACACTGGGGTCACTGAACCCTCCTGGAGAGCCTTGGGCTTGTGTGACAGTGACTGGGGACACAGACAGGGGACAAAGGGGTCACCGAGGGGTCACTGAACCCTCCTGGAATGCCTTGGACTCGTGGGACAGTGAGTGGGGACACAGGGGGGACAGAGAGAGCATCATCAGGGTCCATTCCAGAACGGATTTGAAGCCCCCCAGGATGGATTTAGCTCCCCCAGGATGGATTTGCAGCCCCCCCAGCCCATACCAGGATAGATCTGAAGCCCCCCAGAATGGATTTTCAGACTCCCAGGATGGATATGAAGCCATCCAGCCATACCAGGATGGATTTAGAGACCCCCCCAGGATAGATTTACAGCCCCTCAGGATGGATTTAAACGCCCCAGGCTCACCAGGATGGATTTGCAGACCCCAGCCACGGCCTGGCAGGCTGCAGAGGTGGGGAAGTCCACGGGCAGGTTGGGCAGCCCCAGGATGGTGACGAGCGGCCGCAGCCCCCGCTGGGCAACGAACTCCTGGCAGTGATCGTCCGTGGTGTTGTTGCTCAGGATGGACTCCACGAACTTCATCTGGGACAAAAGGGGGTCAGGGGGGCTCTGAACCCCCTCAGGACCAGTGGGGACCCCCCAGGGATGGGGCTGGGCCTCACCACGTTGAGGATGTAGTCCATGAGCGGGATGGGGATGCGTTCCTCCGTGCCCACCACGCTGCAAGCACAGAAGGGGCGGTGAGGGAAGTGTGACCCCCCCGCCCCAGGACACAAAATCAGAGTTAACGAGGCTGGGAGAGACCTCTGAGACCACTCCACGACCTTGTCACCACCTTATCACCAAGTGTCACGTGCAGGCTTGGTTTTAACATCTCCCGGCCAGACCCCTTCTGGGAAGTTTTTGCCAATTTCCAGCCTAAATTTCCCCCTGGTCCCTTATCTCCAGGCTGAACCCCTTCCGCAGCTGCCCCATGATCCCCCAGACCCTTCCCCGGCTCCTTCAGGATCCCCCAGACCCTTCCCCAGCTCCCCCAGGATCCTCCAGACCCTTCCCCAGCTGCCCCAGACGCTTCCCCAGCTCCCTCAGGATCCCCCAGACCCTTCCCCAGCTCCCTCACGATCTTCTCCACCCCAGACCATCCATAAACCAGCACTGAGCCCAGATCTCCAGGGCCACCAAAGTGACCTGGGGACACCACAGTGACCCGGGGACACCCCAGACCCCCCCAACCCGCCCTGTCCTACTCACGTCTGGCTGGGCTCTGCCTCGCTCTGCTGGGCAGCCCCGAAGCTCTGCATGGCCTGCACTTCCTCCTCCTCCTCATCCTCGCTCGAGGCCTCCTCGGCGGCGTGGGGCGAGCGCGGGGGCGGCGCGGCCGCCGTCCCGTCCGCCTTCTGCATCGACGGCTTCTGGCAGATGTACTTGGGGTCCCGGCCCAGGCTGCAGATCTCCTCCAGCAGCTGTGGAAGGGCTGGCATTTAGGGGGGCCTGGGCAGAGTTTGGGGGGCTCTGAACCCCCATAAGGGTCCCCAGGTTGTCACCTTGATGATGGCGGTGGTGGCATCAGTCTTGAGCGTGGGCTGGTGCCGCATCAGCTCGTCCACGGCGCTGCCCAGGTTGGAGGCTGTGTCACCTGGGAGGGGGACAGAGAGTGTTTTGGGGGGCAGAGCAGGTTTTGGGTATTAAATAAATAGGGGACTGTGCCTAAAATAAACACAAACACCTCTGAAAAATGAGGGAATTATTTAAATGTTAGGTTGACGTTTTGCTAAAAAGCTGGTGGGGTCTCCGGTGTCCCCACTATCCCAGTGTCCCTGGTGTCCCCAGTTTCCCCAGTCTCCTCAGTGTCCCCAGCATCCCCAGTATATTCCAGTTCCCCCAGTACCTCCCACTCACTGAGGGAATCAGAGCTGCTGTGGCACATGGCAGGCAAGTAGTCAGGGGACAGCAGCACCTTGTGTGTCCCCAGTATCCCCCAGTCCCCACAATGTCCCCAGTCCCCCCAGTACCCCTAATGTCCTCCAGTATCCCCAGTGTCCCCCAGTGTCCCCTGCTCACCCAGGGGGTCGGAGCTGCGGCAGCACCACATGGCGGGCAGATAATCAGGGGACAGCAGCACCTTGTGTGTCCCCCAGTCCCCACAATGTCCCCAGCCTCCTCAGTACCCCTAATGTCCTCAGTCCCCCCAGTATCCCCAGTGTCCCCCCAGTATCCCCAGTCCTCTGAGCATCCCCAGCTCTCCCCGTTCACCCAGGGGGTCAGAGCTGCGGTAGTGGCACATGGCAGACAGGTAGTCAGGGGACAGCAGCACCTTGTGTGTCCCCAATATCCCCAGTACACCCCAGTTCCCTCAATGTCCCCAATGTCACCAGTATCCCAGTCCCCCCCGTTCACCCAGGGGGTCGGAGCTGCGGCGGCGGCGCATGGCGGGCAGGTAGTCGGGGGACAGCAGCACCTTGTGTGTCCTCAATATCCCCATTCTCCCCAGTCCCCCCAGTATCCCCAGTGTCCCCCAGTGTCCCCAGTCCCCCGCTCACCCAGGGGGTCGGAGCTGCGGCGGCGGCGCATGGCGGGCAGGTAGTCGGGGGACAGCAGCACCTTGAAGAGGCGCTCGAAGGGCTGGCACTGCACGAAGCTCTGCAGCCCCCGCGCGTTCAGGCACAGCGCGCTGAACACGTTGGGCAGAGAGCCCAGCACCTCCCGCGTGGCCGGCACCTGCGCAGGGGAGGGCAGGTCAGGGGCTGAGGCAGGTGTGGGGCACACACGGGGCAGGTGAGGGGTGGGGGGCACACCTGCGGCAGGGGCTGGGGCAGACATTGGGCAGGTGTTGCACAGGCAGGTGAGGGCAACGCTGGCACAGGCACTGGGCAAGTGTGGCACCAGCATGGGCAGGTGAGCAGCAGGCAGGGAGGCAGGTGTGGGGTGGAGCTGGGGCAGGTGTGGCACTAGCACAGGTGGCAGGCACAGGACAGGTGAGCAGACAGGTGAGAGGCAGACATGGTGTAGGAGAGGAAATAAGACAAGGGCAAAGCAGGTGTAGGGACAAGTGAAGAGCAGATGTGGCAACAGGTGGTGGAACAGGTGCAGGGCAGGAAATGGAACAGGTACAGAGATACAAAACAGGTGCAGGGCAGGAAATGCAAGAGGTACAGGGACAGATGCACAGCAGGAAATAGGACAGGTACAGGGACATGAAACAGGTGCAAGGCAAGAAATGCAACAGGTACAGAGACAGGTGCAGGGCAGGAAATGGAATAGGTACAGAGATATAGAACAGGTGCAGGGCAGGAAATGGAACAGGTACAGGAACACAAGACAAGTGCAGGCCAAGAAATGCAACAGGTACAGGGACAGATGCAGGGCAGGAAATGAAACAGGTACAGGGACAGGTGGAATAGGTACAGGAACACAGAACAGGTACAGGGACAGGTGGAATGGCTACAAGAACACAGAACAGCTGCAAGGCAGGAAAAAAAATAGGTACACAGACACAAGACAGGTGCAGGGCAGGAAATGGAACAGATATGAACACAGGTGAGGGGACACACAAGGAGACACGTATCAGGTGCAGGACAGGTGACAGGTAAGCCCCACTCACGTCCTTGATGAGCAGGGCATGCAGCATGACGTCGGTGAGGCCGTTGTCCTGCAGCGAGGACAGCAGCGAGGGCTCCTGGAACACGAAGACCGTCACCACCTCGGTCGCTGCGGCGGAGGAGAGAGGGGGGCACTGAGGGCAGGTAGAGCACCTGGCGGGGTCCCCGCTCCGTGCCCGCCCCGCGCTGCCCAGGTGGGGCCGGGGCGTGGCTCACCCAGCAGGAACAGCGAGGGGCCGTAGTACTCGGCGTTGCTGATGATGTGCTTCAGCGAGGTGGGCAGCGAGCCGTCCATCACTGCGGGGACACGCGGGGTCAGTGCCACCGCCCCTGTCACCCCCACCAGGGTGGGGGGGTTTGGGGACATCGGGGAGCACCCACCGTGCCGGATGCCGTCGGAGAAGGCGGGGTCTTGGATGGCTTTTTTCAGGAAGTTCAGCATGGATTTGAGCAAAGCGGCGCGCTGGGGGATGCACTGCACTCCTGCGGGGACATGGGGAGAGGATTGGGGGGCACGTGAGGAAATTGGGGTGTCCCCAGGGAGAGAGGTAGATAAGGAAAAAGATTTGGGGGGGTCTTCATAGAGGAAGAATTGGGGTGTTCACATGGGGAAGGAATTGGGGTGTCCATATAGAGAAGGATTTGGGGTCTTTATATGGGGGAAGTTGGGGTGTCCATACAGAGGAGGAATTGGGGTGACCATGTAGGGGGAATTAGAGAGTCTATATACGGAAACAATTAGAGTGTCCCTGTAACGATAATTAGGATATCCATATAGAGAAGGAATTAGGGTATCCGTATAACAAAGGAATTGGGGTCCAGTGATGTCCCCAGTGTCCCCAGCCCTGGGGGGCACCTACCACCACGTGGGGAGGGGGTGGCAGCGCTGGTGCTGGGCACAGCTGGTGGGGTTGGTGGCACTGGGTCCTGCCGGGCTTCGGCTGAGGGGCCGGGGCTGCTCTCCATGGCCACGTCAGTCACTGCAGGGGGACGGTGACATTGCAGGGGGAACGGGTGACACCACAGGGGGGAACAGGTGACACCACAGAGGGGACACGGCCTCAGCTCACCCTCCATGTCCGTCTCCATGTCCTCGCCCTCGGGCAGGGTGGCAGCGGGTGGGCGCTGCACTTTGGGCTTGATGACAAAGGGACACTCGCGGCGGCACAGGTCCACCTCATGCTGGGGGGGACAGAGCCTCAGCACCCCAAACCACCCCAGGGGACCCCAAAATATCCCCGGGGCACCCCAAAAGCAGAGCAGGGGTAGGGGGGCAGCACCTCGAGGCGGTAGATGAAGATGGACAGCCCGCTGTGTGACTGGAAGGCGGCCATGTCCAGGTTGGTGATGAGATCCACCACCCGCACTGCCCGCGTGACGAATGTGATCTGGTCCTGCTCGTCCCCCAGGAACTTGATCACCTGGCGAGGGGACAGACAGCAGGTGAGGCAGTCCCCAAGCACCTGAGAGCCACCCACAGGTGACAACAGCTCACCTTGAGCAGCGCCTCCATCATGCCACACGACACCAGCGCCTCGCCGCCTGCGTCGTAGCTGGCCAGGTGGTACAGGAAGGAGAAGAGCGCCGTGGCAAACTGGTGGGGGTAGGGCTCCATGGATGGGTCTGGGGGTGCACAGGTGTGGTTAGGGCGGGTCACACCCCCCAGGTGACCCCCCCAGCCCCTCAGCACGCACCGATCATGGCCTGGATGCAGTTGCGCACCAGCACGGGCAGGAAGCCGTGGTAGGAGGCGGTGCCCGTGCAGTCGATGATGCTGCTGAGCTTGGGCGTCCGCTCCAGGTGCACGATGGACGTCAGCGTCCGCAGGGAGGCTGCCTTGATGTCCTGGGACAGGAGAGGGACACGTGAGGGACAGGCGAGGGACAGGCGAGCAACAGGCGAGGGACAGATGTGGGACAGGCGAGGGACACACGAGGGACATTCGTGTCCTTGATGAGCAGTATGACATCAGTGACAGGACACACAAGGGGACAGGTGATGTGACAACTGAAGGCACAGGTAAAGGACACTCGTGTCCTCAATGAGCAGCATGACATCGATGAGGGGACACACAAGGAGACAGATGATGTAACAGGTGAAGGCACAGGTGAAGGTACAGATACACATGAAATGATGGGGGTAGTACAGGTACAGGTGAGTATGGGACAAGTGAGTACAGGTACAAGCGAGTATAGGACAGGTGAGGTGACAGCTGTAGGACAAATAAAGTGACACATGCAGAACAGGTGAGGTGACAGCTGCAGCACAGGTGAGTCACACACATCCCTGGTGAGCAGCGTGTGCAGCACAACATCAATGAGGGACCACACAAAGGGACAGGTGAGAGGACACACAAGGAAATAGGTGAGGGGACAGATGAAGGGACACACAAGGGCACAGATAATGTGACAGGTGAAGGCACAGGTGAAGAAACAAATACAAAACACATGAAGTGACAGGAGCAGTGCAGGTATAGGACAAGTACGGGACAGGTGAGGTGACAGCTGCAGGACAGGTGAATCACACTCATAACCTCAATGAGCAGCATGTGCAGCACAACATCAGTGAGGGAACACAGAAAGGGACAGGTGAGGGGACACACAAGGGGACACATGATGTGACACACGAAGGGACACGCAAGGGGACAGCTGAAGGGACACACGAGGGGACACACAAAGGACAGGTGAGGGGACAGGGCTCAGCCCTGGGTCTCACCATCAGCTGCTTGTCAGTGATCTGCAGCACATCCACCAGCTCCTCGATCAGCCCGTTGTACAGGATGCTGTTGGCCGACTCCTGCAGCGCGTTGGAGTACACTGCGGAGGGGGGGGGTCACCACAACTGCCCCAGGACCCCCCCAAACCCACCCCCCAATTAAAACAAGCCCTAATTAAAGCTCACCCAGGATGGAGATGGCGTGGAGCCGCGCCTGCACCGCCTGCAGCCGCTTCTTGTGGTTGGAGAAGCCGTGGGCCAGGCGGATGTGGGTGAACAGCAGCATCTGAGGGGGGGACAGAGGATTTGGGGGGGTCAGGGAGGGTCTGGGGGTCACCCCCCAATCCATGGGGGTACCCTCGATGTCACCCCACACACCTGCTTGTCCTTGGGGATGCTGTACATCTTGGTCAGGGACTCCATGATCTCCGAGGGACTCTCTGAGATCTGAGAGAGGAAAGAGAAATTGAGAGGGGCAGAAGCAAAACTGTGGGGGCAGGGGACAAAACTGGGGGGGCAGGGGACAAAACTGGGGGGGCAGGGGACAAAATTGGGGGGGCAGGGGACAAAATTGGGGTGTGGACAGACAAGATTGGGGAGCAAGGGAAGAAATTGGGGCGCAAACAGACAAGACTGGGTACAGAGGAATAAAATCACAAAATTGAGAGGTGGGAAAAAACTGGGGGAACAGGCAAAAAAAACTGGGGAGCAGAGAACAAAATAGGGGTGTAGGGGACAAAACTGAGGGGATGGGGACAAAAGGGCAGTGCAGGGTGTGGGGGGGCCCAAGCAGAGCCCCCTCCCCAAATCAAGGTGTCCCCCACACTCACCTTGTCCAGCTGCTCAATGTGGATGTAGTGCAGGGTGGTGCTGGTGGCCTGGAGGGGTCACAGGAGGTCAAGGGGTGGCCCCGCTGTTTTGGGGGCCTCCTCGTGTCCCCAAATGTCCCCAAATGTCCCCAGTGTCACTCACCCTCTTGTCCACCTTCACCTCGACGCCCGGCTCAGCGTAGAACTCAAAGTGCAGGGTGGTGGCACTGGGGGGGTATTTCTGGTGGGGGGGACACGCAGGGGTGAGATGGGGACAGCAGGGTCCCCTCCCCTGGGTGACAGGGCCAGGCTGGGGGACACCGGGACACAGGGAAAGGGGACCCTGGGGTGCAACAAGGGTGGCAAAGTGGTGTTGGGGGACAAGGGAGGGTGTTGGGGACTGTGGGAGGTGAAACAGAGGGACAGGACAGCGCTGGGGACACCATGAGGGGACACCAGACAGCGCTGGGGACACCAGGATAGCATCAAAGGGGCCTCAGGATGTGACAAAGGCAAACGAGGTGATGTTGGGAACAGGTCACACGGAGATATTACAACACAGAACGTGACAGAGGCGAGTTCTAGGGACTCCCAGAACAGAACAAGGTGACAGAGGTGAGCTTCGGGGACCTCTAGCACAGAAAAAGGTGACACAGGTAAGTTATAGAGACCCTCAAGTCAGGACAAGGTGACAGAGGTGAGCTTTGGGGACCTCTAGCACAGAAATAGATGACACAGCTGAGTTCTGGGGACCCCCAGGACAGGACAAGGTAACACAGGTGAGTTCTGGGGACCCCCAGAACAACAAAACAAGTTGACACAGGCGAGTTCTGACAAACCCCAGCACAGAACAAGATGACATAGGTGAGTTCTGGGGACCCAAAGACCAGGACAGAAAAACATAGGTAAGTTCTGGGAACTCCCAGAACACAACAAGGTGACACAGTTGAGTTTTGGGACCCCCAGGACAGAACAAGGTGACACAGGTAAGTTCTGGGGACCACTGGGACAGGGTAAGGTGACACAGGTGGGCTCCCCACGACAGAACAAGGTGGCCCACACAAGCCCAGGTGACCCACAGGTGCCACTCACCATCATGTGCAGGTCCCTGCAGCACTCAGCCAGCCCAAATCCATTCTCCTTTCCACCCCAGCTCTGCAGGGAGACCAGCCCAGTTCATCCCCGCCCTGCTGAGCCCCCAAACCCCCCCTAAAACCCCCCAAAATCCCCCCCAAACCCCGCCCACCTCGGCCAGGTGCTGCAGGCGGGCCAGCAGGGGCCCGCGGCGCTCGGAGCCCAGGCGGGTGATGTAGTTGGAGCGTTTGCTGAACACGTAGAGCAGGTTGAGCACGGCCAGCACCACGTGCATGTCCGAGGAGGCCAGCAGCGTGGTCAGGTGCTGCAGGGACAGGACAGGACAGGTGTGACAGTGCGTCACGCACACCCGGGGACACGCACAGGGTGGCTCTGGGGGTGTGCCCACCTCGATGGAGCTGTAGAGGTGGCGGGAGAAGCTGTACTCGATGAGCAGGGCGGTGAAGTTGAGCAGGGCCAGCAGCAGGGCCTTGAGGGGCTGGCGCTCGGGCCGGTCGCAGGCCAGCATCCAGCTCATGGCCTCCACCGGCCGGCCCGCCTCGGCCAGCAGCGCGTCGAAGCGGTCCAGCAGGTCCACCCAGTGGTACAGCTCGCACTGAGGGGGGGTCAGGGGGGAGATGTGGGGCTGGGGGCACAGCCTGGGCCCCCCTGAGTCCCCTGGGAACAGACCAGACTCTAACCAAGACCCCCAGGTATGGCCTAAACCCCAACCCAGATCCCCACATCCACCCAGTGGTACAGCTCGCACTGAGAGGGGGGGCAGGGGGAAATGTGGGGCTGGGGACACAGCCTGGGACCCCCTGAGCCCCCTGGGTACAGCCCAGACCCCCAGGTCCACCCAGGGGTACAGCTCACACTGAGGGGGGGGTCAGGGGGGAGATGTGGGGCTGGGGGAACAGTCTGGGACCCCCTGAGCCCCCCATGCCCACCCAGGGGTATACCTCACACTGGGGGGGTTGGGGAGCAATGTGGGGTTGGGGGCACAGCCTGGACCCCAATCCAGACCCCCTGAGCCCAGCCTGGACCCCCAACCCAGCCCAACACCCCCTGAACCCCCATATCCCAGGGGGGACCCCCAGAACTCCAAGGAGGAACCCCAATATCCCAGCCCAGCCTGCCCAGGTCACAGCTGAGCCCCCTCCCCAATACAGAACAAGAAAATGGAGTTTTAGAAGCTGAGAGAGAATCTAAGTCCTTCTCAGATATTTGGGGGGGAAATTGAGGTACCCCGACATGTTTTGGGGTCTACAAGGTGCTCCCCCCACTTTTTTTAGGCTTATTAGAGTTCCTCCTTGGAGTTTTAGAAGTCTGTGAGAAAAAATTCACACCCAAACAGCTCCAGGATGGAAAAAAATGGGGACCCCCCCCTCACTGTCCTGGGGAACTTTGGAGTACCCCTGCCATGCCAGGGGGGCTAAGTGACACTGCAGACCCCTCCCCAGTTTTGGGGCTCCAAATGGGGTCACAGCCCCTCCCCTGAGGCCATGGGAGATGAGGGCACTCCTGGGGGGCTGTGAGGACACTGGTGAGCCCCCCGAATTTGGGGAAAGGTAAATAAAAATTGGGGGTCCCCAACATCAGGGTGGGCTGCAGGAGATGTAGAACCCCCCAACATTTCTAAACCTCCAGAGAACCCCAGAACTGGGCTGACGACTTGGGGGGCTCAGCTGAAACTGGGGACCCTCCCCTCATTTCAGGGCCACTCTAGGGTGCCCCCCTCCAAATCTGGGGGTACTCCCTGCGATTTGGGGGTGCTCCAGGGTGACACCGCCCTGTGGCAGTGACCAGTTTGGGGACAAGCCCAGCACCACACTGACAAACCCCTTGGGAAATTCCCACGTGTCTCAGCACCCCCAAGTTTGGGGGACCCCCCCGAGGTTTTGGGGTCCCCTCCCACCTTCCCAATGTTCCATGTCTTGATCTGCTGCAGTTCTGTCACCAGCTGTTCATCACTGCAGCCCTTCAGCTTCTCGATGAGGGCCCGGCAGTCGGCGGGCTGGGGGACACAGGGAACTCAGAAATGTCCCCAACACCCCTTGATGTCCCCAACCCCCCCCCAGTTCTCTTCCCAATGTCCCCAACCCCCAAATATCTCTAATTCCTGCTCTTTGCTGTCACCCCAACACTCCCTGAGGGTCCCCAACACCCTCCTGATGCCCCCAAGCCCTCAGTGAATGTCCCCAACCCATCCCCGAGTGTCCCCAAGCCCTCACTGAATATCTCTAACTCCTCCACGGATGTCCCCAGCCCCTCCCCAACTGTCCCCAATCCTTTCCCGAGTGTCCCAAAGCCCTCACTGAATGTCCCCAACCCCTCCCTGACTGTCCACAAGCCTTCACTGACTGTCCCCAAGACCTCACTGAATATCCCCAACCCTTCACCAAATGTCCCCAAGCCCTCCTCGAGTGTCCCCAAGCCCTCACTGAACATCCCCAAACCCTCCCTGAGCATCCTCAACCCCTCCCCGACTGTCCCCAAGACCTCCCTGACTGTCTCCAACACCTTCCTGATGTCCCCAAGCCCTCACTGACTGCCCCCAACCCCTCCTGGACTGTCCCCAAGCCCTCACCGCCTCCGTGGGGGTTTTCTTCAGTTTCGTCCGATCCACTTTCATTTTGGGGGTTCCGGTCCTCGTGCTCCACCTGCGGCCACACGTGGGGGGGGGGAGGGGGAGGGGGGTGTCACACCTGGGCCACCCCCCCAGCGGGTCAAACCGCGCCCCCTGCCTGTCACAACAGGGCCTGGCTGTCGCGACAGAGCCCCGGGATGTCACCCCCCCGCCACGGGCCAAACCCCCGCCGGTCTGGGGTGTCCCGTGTCCCGATAGAGCCCGGCTGTCCTGACAGGGCCCGGCTGTCCCGACAGAGCCTCCGTGTCCTGACAGGGCCCGGATATCCCGACAGGGCCCCGTGTCCCGACAGAGCCTCGCTGTCCCGACAGGCGTCGCGGCGGCCGCAGCCCGATGACGTCGCGGCCCCGGCTGAACAATGAATGTGCAAAACCCCGCCGTGCCCGGGGGGGTCGCCGGGAGCCCCCCCCCCAAAACCGCACTGCCCCCCCCCCACCCCAATTAACCCCGCGGGGGGATGACGAGGGGTTGTAATTAAAGGCTGTAATTACGGACGGTAATTAAGGGGCTGAGGCTGCCGCGTGCCGGGGTTCTCCACCCCCCCCCGGTGCCCCCCCCGCCCCCGCCGGCCCGGCCGGTTCGGTGACAGTGACGCATCACTTTGGGGGGGACGTTTTCGGGGTGTCCCCCCTCCGGGGGAAGGCGTCAAAAATAAGCCTGAAGCTCCCAGCCCGTTCTCCCCCCCCCCCCCAAAAAACCTTCCCGAGGCGAGACACCCCCCCCCCCCCCAAATTCTCTCGCGTCGCCCCCCCCCCACCCGGGAGGTTCTGAAGCCGCCCCCAGCCCCGGTAACAACGGGGGGAGCCCTTACCGGGAATCACTCCCAGTCCATCCTCGGCCCGGCCCGGTCGCTGCGAGGGGGAGGGAGCCGGGAGCTGCTGGGGGGGGAATTGGGGAGGGGGATGTGAAATTTTGGGGGGTCCCGTGTGAGCGGCTGAATGATTGAGGGGGGCTGATCCCAAAAAGGGATCCCCCAAACCGCGGCGTGAGGGAGCTTAAGGGTGGGAAGTGACAGCCCAAAATCGCTGTAAAACGTGAAAAAAATATCAATAGGGAAAAAAGTGCTGGAAGGAAATGAGGAAACCCCCAAACCCTAAAGGATCTGAAGAAAGGGGGAATCCTAAATCTGGGGAAGCTGCAGAGGATGGGGAAGGGGGGGGCCGGTAAAGGGGTCCCCAAATATGGGGAATTTAATGAGAGGGACACTGAGTGATGAGAGGGGATTGCGGGGGAATGGAGATGAGACTGGGGTCCCTAAATAAATGAAAACCACAAAAAGTACCCCCAAAACACGGGGGAACCTAAAGACGTGAGAAAGCTAAATTGAGGTGGAGGAGCGGCCAAACACGCAAATCTCAGGGGAGAGCGCCTGAGTCCCCTCAAGGGGCGCCCCTATATGGGGAGGCCGCGGGGGTCGGGGGAAGGGGGGCCGTGAGAGAAGGAAAGGAGCCCCCAAATCACGGGAGGCCGCCGGAGAGTGGGGGGGGCGGTGGGAGGGGGGGGCGGGCCCCTCATGACGGAGCCGCGCGCCAATCTTCCCACGCCGCGGGCCCCGCAGCGGCACCGGGCCGAGCCCCCCGCCCCGCCGGCCCCGGTACCTTGAGCGAGCGGGAAGAGCGGGGGGGGGGGGGGGGGGGGGGGGGGTCAGAGCCCGGCCCGGGCCCGTCCCGCCGCTGCCGCCGCCGCCATCTTACAGAGCCCCAGCCGCGGCCCGAGATCCCGCGAGAGCCGCCGCAAGTCCCGCGAGAGTAGCCGGCGGGACGGGAGGAGGCGGCGCCACGGGGAGAGCGGGGGGCGGAGCAACGCTGCCGGCAGCCAATGGGAACGCGAGAGGCGCGGCGGCCAAGTCTCGCGAGAGCGCGCCTAGCGGTGGGGCGGGAGTAGGAGAAGCCTCGCGAGATTCCGTGAGGAGTATGGGGGAGGGGAGGCGGTCCCTCACGGATCCCGCCTCATACCGGGAGGAAGAGGGGGGGGCTGACGTTGAAGGGGGGGAAGACCCTGCCCGCCACAGAGCGGCTCAATCCCCCCGGTCCCCTCGCAGGCCGCGGGCCCCACGCCGTTCCCCTCAAGCACCGGCACTCACCGGCACGCTGATGAGAGCGAGATCTCGCGAGGCGCTGGCGGCAGCGCGGCCCCGAAGCCTCGCGAGAGGCACGCGGAAAGAGAGACAGAAGCGAGAGCGGCAACGGGAGAGCGGCCCCGCCGCGGGTGGGGGAGGGCGGGCGGGGGGAGCGCGGCCGCTGCCTCAGCGGCGGGAACGGCGGCGGCGCGCGCGGCTCTCGCGAGAGCGCCGGCTGAGTGCGGCTCCAAATCTCGCGAGATTGGAGATCGCCCTCCTCGGGAGAGCGCTGCCGGAGGGAAGCGAGAGGTCTCGCGAGATCTGCCCGGCGGGAAGCGCTGAGGGAAGGGTCACGTGACCCTACCCGGGGAATTTTTCACCAATTCCGGATTTTTTTATTTTTTCCTTTTTTATTCTACAAATACAAAAGGAGGGGGCGGGACCGCGGCCTCCGGACACGCCTACAAAACGGGCAACCAATGGGTAGCGGCCCCGCCCCATCAATCAACCTGAAGACACTTAGGGGAGGGTCAAAAAAAAAAAACCACCTCAGCGGGGACCAATCAAAGATGGCTCCGCCCTCCCCCGCAGCTGTGGGGCGGGGCTTGTCCAATCGCCTGAGCTCCTGGAGGCGGGAAATTCGAAAGCCCCGCCCCCAGCCCATTCACAGCCAATGGGAAGGTGGGAACCGTGGTGGGCAGAGCCAGATGAAGCTCCATCCTTTTGTGGGCGTGGTCTGTATCTATGTGGGCGTGGGTTATCATAGCCACGCCCATATGTTACCCTACATTGCCAATGGGCGTGGCTTGGGCTGTGATGGGGAGTGGTCTCATAGGAATCTTCATTGTGGGCGTGGCTTCAGAGGGGTCAGGTGGAGCCACACCTGAAGAGGCGGAGCCTGAATCGAGCCACGCCCTTTTAGCGATCACACCGTTGTTCTGATAGGTGCAGTTCCCTCAGGCCCCGCCCCTTTCTGCAACAGCCCCGCCCATAGTTCATTGTTCAGCCTGCGGTGGGCGGAGCCTGGCAGGGCGTGGCCGGCCCCGCCCTCAGAGCAGCAGTTTCCCGTTGCGGTGAATTTTGAGGATCCGGCCCAGACGCTGCTTGGCTGTGGCCAAACCCTTGCGGGGGCGCTTCCCTGCAGGCGGGATCGGGAATGCCATTGGGATTGGGGGGAACAGAGCACCCCAAGACCCCCCAAAACCATCCCAGAGCCCCCTGAAACCACCCAAGAATCCCCCAAAACCAGCCCACAACATCCCAAAACCACCCCAGACCACCCAAAAATCACCCCAGAACCCCCAAAACCAACCCAGTATGCCCCAGACACCCCAAAACCACCCCAGCCCCCACCCAGAACCTCCCAAAACCATCCCAGAACACCCCAAAACCATCCCAGAGCCCCCTGAAACCACCCAAGAATCCCCCAAAACCAGCCCACAACATCCCAAAACCACCCCAAACCACCCAAAAACCACCCCAGAACCTCCGAAAACCATCCCAAATGCCCCCAGCTATCCCCAGATCTCCTCAGGCCCTCCTCAAAACCCCCTCAAAGCCCTCCCAAAACCCCACCAGCTACCCCCAATTCCCTCCAATCTCCTCAGACCCTCCCCAAAACCTCTCAGATATCCCCAAATCCCCTTGAACCACCCCCAAAATCCCCTCAGAACCTCCCCAAAACAACTCAGCTACCCCCAAACCCCCGCAAATCTTCTCAAACCTTCCCCAAAACCCCCCAAAACGCCCCCAGCTATCCCCAAACTCCCCATCAATTCCTAAGACCCTCCCCAAGACCCCCCCAGCGACCCCCAAACCCCTTTAATCTCCTCAAACCCTTCTTCAAAGCCTCTCAGATATCCCCAAAACCCCCCAACGGCCCCCACAGCTACCCTCAATCCCCCTCAATCTCCTCAGACCATCCCCAAAATCCCCCCAGATACCCCCAAACCTCCCTGCAGGCCTCCAAAACCCCCTCAGACCCTCCCCAAAGCCCCACAGACATCACCAAACCCCCCTTAATTTCCTCAGACCCTCCCCACAACCCCCCAGCTACCCCCAAACTCCCCCCACTTTCCTCAGACCCTCCCCAAAACCCCCCCAGACTCCCTCAAAACCCCCCAACCCCCCCCAGCTATCCCCAAATCCCCCCCAATCCCCTCAACCCCCTCCAAAAACCCCCCAGACACCCCTGAACCCCCCTCCAGGCCCCCAAAATCCCCTCAGAACCCCCCCAGCTATCCCCAAAGACCCTCCAATCTCCTCAGACCCTCCCCAAAACCTCTCAGATACCCCCAAATCCCCCCCCCCCCAAAACCCCCAGACACCCCTGAACCCCCCCTTCAGACCCCCAAAATCCCCTCAGACCCTCCCCAAAACCCCTCAGATGTCCCCAAAACCCCCCCAAACCGCTCACCGTGGCTGGGGGGGGCCGTTCCGGGGGGGCCCCGGCGCTGGCTCAGGAACACCCCCGGGGCCATGGGGGTGGGGGCTCGGCCGGGCTGAGCCCCGGGCGGGGGTCCCGGCCCCCCCGGCCGTGCCGTGTACTCGTGGTCAGCCAGGCTGGGGGGGTACGGCGCCTCCGGGGGGGGCTCCGGGGGGGGCTCGGCCTCCGTTTCACCCCCCCCGAGCTTGGCCTCGGGCTCTGCCTCCCCCTCGGGCTCGGCTTCGGGGTCTTCGTCTTCCTCGTCTTCCTCTTCCTCCTCTTCTTCCTCCTCCTCTTCCTCCTCCGGGGAGGGGGGCGAGGGGGGGCGGCGCTTGGCAGGGCCCTTCCTGCGCTGCAGCTTTCGATGCTCCTGGGGGGGCAGGGGGGGATTTATGGGGGGTCAGGGGGGGTTTATGGCAGGGGGGTTGGGGGGTTTGAGGGTCGGGGGGACTTAGAGGGGGGATTTATGGGGGTTTGGGGCATTTATGGGGGGTCAGGAAGGACTTAGGGGGGATTTATGGGGGGTCAGAGGAGAATTTATGGGGGTTTATGAGGGTTTATGGGGGGTCAGAGGGGACTTGAGGGGATTTATGGGGGTTTGAGGGGTTGGGGGGGGACTTGGGGGAGGATTTATGGGGGGTTTGGGAGGTCAGGGGGGATTTATAGGGGAGATTTGGGGGGTCAGGGGGATTTTGGGAGGGATTTATGGGGGTTTGAGGGTCAGGGGCACTTAGGGGGGATTTATGGGGGTATTTGGGTTGTGCTGTGGGTCTAGAGAGGGGTTTGAGAGGATTTTACCCCCCTGGACCCCCTAAATCCCCCCAAACCCCTCCCCTGCAGAGCTCCCAGCTCCTCCCAGTGCTCCCAGTTCACCTCCTGGGCCAGTTTGGCATCCCCAAAATCGTCCTGAACTCCCCTAAATCCCCCCTGGAACCCCTAAATCATCCCCACAAAGCCCGAATCTCCCCGCCTGCGGTTCCCCCTCAGTGCTCCCAGTTCCTCCCAGTGCTCCCAGTTCACCTGCTGGGCCAGTTTGGTACCCCCAAATCCTCCCTGAACCACCCCCAAAATCACCCCCAAATCCTCCCTGAACTCCCCTCAAACACCCCCTGGACCCCCTAAATGCCCCCAAAACCCCAAATCGCCACCCTCAGTGCTCCCAGTTGCTCCCAGTGCTCCCAGTTCACCTGCT